>NW_028145475.1:790000-945000 GCF_977016875.1 Pavona decussata | reverse complement strand
GACCGCAATGTTTTGTGGGATTATTTCCTATGAATAATTTCATCAGAATCATCCCAGCACGTGCAGGTCATTGTACTGCTCATTACAACCTATTGTTTTCTCCAGGCATGACTGATTTTGATGAATTTATTCATAAAAATCCCACGTAAACTTTCGGTCTTGTCTTTTAGCTTCATGCTTTGAACCGACAACGTTCATTGAAATAGCTGTATCAGATGTCCCCGAACTGCAGGGAAACTGGGCTATGCATATGGCTATGGAATCAAGGCCTTCACGAAGAAGGCTTGGCAATCATCAGATCTAAGAGAACTGAACTTTTCAGTCGAGTCGCCTTCCACCATACAACATATGGACACAGATTTTGTATTTATCTGAGATATGGATCAAGTTGTAGAGCAAGGGTCAGGAAATTTTGAAATTTTTTTAGTTTTGCATTTTTATCTTTCTCTTTGTGGCACGGCCCCATAATAATTCCAACTTTAATTTCCACCGTGTTAAATAACGTTTTTATGTCTTATATTTAGTTGCGACTGTCAGCATTTTCGGAAAGCTCCGTTTTTGCCATCCACACTAAAACGACAGACCTCCGTTTTTCAAAAATCTCTACTTTCGAGAGCATTAAACCTTCCGTTTTTTATCGATAAACACCTCCGTCTCATTGTTTTTCTGAGGACTGTCGGAGAAATGCGTAAAAAGGTATGCGGCGTTTTCAAACAAAAACGCATTTAGTCTGGTCGAGGCATTGGGCAAATTGGAAACGTTTTTGAGTGTGCCAAATGTTTTCCCGTTGAGCGGTGACAGAATTCTATCTTCTTGGAAACAAGAAAATGTTTTTGGAGTGAAAAATACTACTAATGATATATTGTTGCTTCTGAAACATGTGCTTCCAAGTTTAGCCACTTTATTAAGACACATTTGAAACAAGACTCTTGTTGCACTTGGTAACTAGTGGACGACAGGCAGTCAAGAAGCTCTTGTGTTCACCAACACACATGTATGACGACATTTGAATCCTAAGTATACATTAAATACCTTTACATTACAAGGAGGCCTAAACGTTAATTAATGCACATCCAACAAGGTCCTTTTCAAGAGATAAATATGCTTACTTATAATAATTTTATCTAGTGATTTCAGTGCTTGCACTTTGTGGCTGTTAAACATACGTACGAGGAGGAAATAGTGGTATAGTCAAAAGAATATTTGACTTGAACGAGGCAAGAAGGGCTAATTTGATTGCAGACAAAAGAATATTAAAAATGGAAGCAATTTTGGAATAAGGTTTTTAGGGATTCGGTGCTCGGACCCATCCCCAATCCACGCTCGGTTCGCCGCGCACGTGCGTCCTAATTTATTCCTCGCTACGATGCCCGTTCTGAGCTACGGATAGCTCGGTATGAAATTATATTAGAACTGCTAGAACATCGTATTATTTTCTTGTCGTTTGTAGGTGGGGGAAGCCAGTTGACCCCTTTCGCCTCTCCGCGGTTTGAGCTTGAATCCTATAGAAGCATTACTGCTATCCCCGAAATGGTGGGCTAGCCCACTGTACGGTCAACCTCAGATGTTTGTTAGGTTTCCTTCGCACTTCACCGCTAAATATTTGTGTACACGTTTTGATAGAGACAATGTGGAACGACGTTTCTTGTCACGCACAATGGGCCGGCCAATGGACACGTGACAAGCTGACCTCCAGACCAGCGTGCCTCCACAATATTAGCATGGTACATATTGGATGATAAACTTTGTGATGAGTAATTTATCGACGTTGTTTAGACGTCGTGGAAAGAAAAGTTTGCTCGCCGAGAGGGTCCGGACGTGAAGGGCGAAAACCACGAGATAGAAAAATATCCTCCAAAGACATCTTGCAGATTCTCATATCTGTGAGAAAATAAACCAAGAAAAGGAGTTGGCAGTCAATTTAAGCAAGCTTGCAAAGATTTGAAGGGAACGTAAGGGAGTTTCATTCAATAGTGACTGGAGTGCCTGTCCGGTGGGTGTGGTTCCAATTTGCTATTACCCTATTACCCCTAAAACACCTGCTAATGTGAAGGATAGCTGGCTAGGAAGATCATGCGAGCTGACGGTCAATAGACCTTATCCGCTCTATATGCTTATTGCCCATAGCAAACCACGTGATATTCTAAGGAGAATCGATCCCTTTTTTTTTTAAGTAAAAGATTCCACTTCTAAAAGAGACTATCCCTTGAGTACCGTCACATGATCTGTGCGGAACAACAAAACAACGGAGCAAATAAGGTCTATTCGCGGCAACCAGTACGGTCTTAGAAAGAGGGAAGTTCAGATCTGAGTACGAGTGCGACTTTCAAGTTTCAAAGCAGTCACGTCTCCAGAACTCTCGCTGTTTCCTGTTGCTTACTAACAAATAAGGAGACCATTGGTGACAAGAGATTTTAAAAAGCAATGGGAGGTAAAATCTGTATGCATCATACTGCTGCAACAACAACTTTGATAGGTCCAAGTTCAAACCAAATGTCAAACCTCAAATGAATGCCAGTACCTCAAGTAAATACCTTGAGTGAAGGCATTTACTTCAATTCCAACCTGAACCAAGTTGAACCGGTGGTTGTTTAAGCCACAACAAAAACACAAGAGGGGAACAAATACACAGAACAATGGGGACTAGTTTAAAGAAGAATAATTATGCTGACAGAGCAAAGCTAAAATAATTATGGAGTAGTTCTGCCTTTTTTTTAAAGACGAAACAAAGAGTCAGTTTGATCCATTTAGAAACATTTTTCACTCCGACATCTGATCCTCTCTGTTTTACTCCGACCTGCAACCCTCCTGAAGAGAAAGTCTATACTAACCAATGAGGACAAGACAAATGATTCAACTTACACAGTACTCTTCTTTACTACTTTCTCCCTCTTTAAATTCTCTATTCCCTGTGAATGGAAGATAAAAAGCGTGTTTTATGTTGGATGAAATTTGCATTATAGCAGGAGGGCAAGGCTGAAGCTGATACCACAAAGAAAAACCTTGACAACTCTTATAAGCAGCTCTTCTTCACTGTTCTATTTCACACATTCTTTACCTTCAAGGACTACACAAGCATGTATTAATTTCTTTTTGTAAATCTGTTACTCTTACTTTATTTGCTTGGGACCTTGTAAAATGTGCCATTTTCTCAGTGGTTTTGTCAAAAAATTATTTTCAAAAAAGCCAACTTATTGCTATTTTATTTTTTTAAATCAAAGTATCACAAATAACATTTTCTTTTATTAGTATAATTGAAAAGTGTACCGTTTCATCTTTCACTATGGAAGTAACTTGAGTACAGAACATAACAAGGGTGAAAATTCCAAACAGCAATCCCTCAAAGACTAGAAAAATCATCATCAGAATGGCAGAGGGAACAGGTATAAAGGTGCAATCTGCTGACAAAGTAAGAAAAACAAAGCTTCAGAATGATTGATTACTGACAGACAGTACATGAACTATCAAATAGTTAAACAAGGATGGGTGGGATGTGGTGACAGGAGAGTCCTAGCAGGGATGGGGTGGGAAGTGGAGTCAGAAGAGTCCTATCAGGGACCTGTTGGGATGTGGAGACAGAAGAGTCCTAACTGGGATGGGGTGGGATGTGGAGATAGAAGAGTCCTAGCAGGGATGGGGTGGGGTGTGGAGACAGAAGAGCCCTAACAGGGATGGGGTGGGGTGTGGTGACAGACAGAAGAGTCCTAGCAGGGATGAGGTGGGATGTGGAGACAGAAGAGTCCTAGCAGGGATGGGGTGGGGTGTGGAGACAGAAGAGTCCTAGCAGGGATGGGGTGGGGTGTGGTGACAGACAGAAGAGTCCTTGCAGGGATGAGGTGGGATGTGGAGACAGAAGAGTCCTAGCAGGGATGGGGTGGGGTGTGGTGACAGACAGAAGAGTCCTAGCAGGGATGAGGTGGGATGTGGAGACAGAAGAGTCCTAGCAGGGATGGAGTGGGGTGTGGTGACAGAAGAGTCCTGTCAGGGATGGGGTGGAATGTGGTGACAGGCAGAAGAGTCCAAGCAGGGATGAGGTGGGATGTGGAGACAGAAGAGCCCTGACAGGGATGGGGTGGGATGTGAAGACAGACAGAAGAGTCCTAGCAGGGATGAAGAGGGAGTTAAGCCACATAAGAGTCCTGGCAGGGATGGGGTGGGATCTGGTGACAGAAGAATCCTAGCAGGGATGAAGAGGGGAGTAGCAATATAAGAGTCCTGACATGGAATGGTGAAAGAGGAATCCTGTTAGGTGGGGAGTGGTGATATTAGTCCTAGTCCTGGAGTTTGGGGATGAGTATAAAAGAGTCCTGCCAGGGGTGGAATGGGGAGCAGTAACAGGTGATTCCTAACAGGTCCTGGCAAGGGTGGAGAGGGGATCAGTATAACCCCACTTACCTTGCCATTCTTTTTCTGTACAGATGAACAGTTGTCTAATTGTCAAAACCAGTGCATACACTGATATTGTAAAAATGTACAGCTGAAAAAAGATTGAAAGATAAAAATTTAATGTAATCTGATGACATTATGTTTCAAAAAATTAAGTAATGGGTGTTATTCATTATATATACTCATTTAACATGAGCAGTTTTATCAACTGATGGTATTTAAAATCAGTACTCACTGTGAATAATACAAAGAATTTCTGATTATCTTCACCAACACAATTATTTATCCTATAAAGAGAAACAAGAAATACAGCAAATAGAACAGACTTAACAATAATTGCTAAAATTCCAGTATGAAATTTAGGCAACTGTCATGGAGCTCTTTAGCCCTTGTAGTGAGTTGCTTTAGGGTATGTTACTAACAAAGAAAATATGACGCTCCTTTTTTCTCAATTTACTACCATCTGACTGACCCAGACAAAAAGGGGCACTGAATGACTTATTTTAGGGTTAAGACATCAGAAATACTTACCATGGACAGTGGTGATCCATTTTTCTAAAATGAAAGAGAGGAAAAAAAAAACAAAACAGTAAATTGATAATAAATGTCACATTTTACAAATTAAATTATTTCTTAAATTATAAATGTGCAGCAGTTATATTTAACTTTCATTTGTAGCAACTAATTTTCTCCTTTTACAAAAGGTTTTAATGACAGCCATCTCTAAAAATGTACAAGAACAGAGCTTACCTAATACACCTCTGACAAGTGCTAAAACGAAAAAAATTGAACAGCAATTTAGAAGTTATACTTGAAATTTTATTCACCTTAATAATATTGTTAACGTCAAGAGTAATGATTGATAAAAATTACACATAAGTGTGATTGGTTATACATGAATATCATATCATACTATGCGATTTTGGAAGGCATTTTTTAAAGTCACACCCTCCGACGTGGCAGCGAGAATGACAATTTTGACGTTCTCTTTCTGTTTTTGGTATCACAAGGATTCCAACTCGTTGTTTTAGGGTGCACGGTTCCCTGGGTGGGGGCAGAGAGTACTTCCTTATTTACTCAAGGGGTAAGATTTTGGGCTATTTTGGTCTGAAAGTACGAAAATGGGTATGGATTTTACAGACCAGTGAAAATGGATACCAAAACGATCTGAGGAGTATCCTCACCCCAACCCAGGTTTCTTATTGCAAGTGACCTTTAGGAGGTGAGTGTAAGGCCTGGTTCAGGCGCTGTACTTCACATGAGCCAAATTGAATTTGAATTTAGATCAACCCAAATTAATTAATCCCTGATGAATTGATTCAGATGCTGTTGTGACTTAAAAGAATTTAAAAGCGCGCGCGCACATTGGTTGGTTTGTAACTTTGAAATTGATGGCACATTGTATTTATCGCGCGAGCAAAATAAACAGAGTTGGATTTTGGTTTGAAGCTCGGTGGTTGTGTGGTTTATGAAGGGTTATTTTCGGACTTTTGGGACATTTAAGGGCTGGAACTTTACGGAATTACATGTTCGGAAAATCGCCTGAACAGATGCCGAACTTAATTCAGCAGAAATTAATTCACTGAAGCATACTATGACTGAAGAAAATTGCAGATTTGTAATAATTAATTTCATTGAATTTGATTGGCTCATGTGAAGTATGGTGTCTGAACCAAGCCTAAACCATAAGAAAATAGTAAAAATATTAATACTCTATTCAGTGACAATGGTATTCAAATGGTGCAAGTGCAGCAATGTGAGAATAACGCATCATGCCTTTGCATACCTGCAATGATGAGCCCTGTCAATCTTGATACACTCACATCTGGTGCATCTTAGTACTACTTCTCCTTCCTTTAACTGTAATTTCTTTAAATTTTCTGATGTACAATTTCCTAAGGGTATTGTTCCCTGTAAGATTAATTATAAACAAAAATATTGATTTGGGTAGGAGCTTGAAATGAAGTGTAAAAGCTAAGTAATAATAATAATAATAATAATAATAATAATAATAATAATAATAATAATAATAATAATAATAATAATAATAATAATAATAATAATA
Source organism: Pavona decussata (assembly GCF_977016875.1). Taxonomy (NCBI): domain Eukaryota; kingdom Metazoa; phylum Cnidaria; class Anthozoa; order Scleractinia; family Agariciidae; genus Pavona; species Pavona decussata. The sequence continues at coordinate 938,549 of NW_028145475.1, read as the reverse complement.
ATAATGCACAAATTTCATGAAATGTTCAAATGCGCATGAAAGCTAAAAACCTAAAATTACAATCAACATTAAACTTACAATAATTAAAAAAAAAAGTAGACAAGTAAACACGGTAAACATACGACAGATTACGTGCATAACATTGCGTACATTCGACAAATACGATAATTCATAAACAAATGAGTAAGCCGGCAATAACAAGGAAATTTTATACAATGTAATCTTATACAATATAAGCTTATACAATGTAAACAAAATGTCAGCTTCAATGCTACTCCCAGGTTATTTTTCTGTATTCTCAGTTCTTTCAGTTCCATGGAAACTTTACAAGAACTAAGGATTAAAGAAATCGTGATCAGAAGGCTAAGCTTGAATACAACAATCAATATTTCACGTCCGGATGTTAAAATAAACAATTCAAATCGGGCTGACAGAGAGATGAGCAAGCCAAATGATTTTCCCATATGATTTTCCAATTTATATTTTAAATAAAGAGAGAACTACTTACTGGATCACTACACATTGCTCTACCGTGAGCAACAAGAGCCAGACTGGTCAAAAAAGTAAAAGCAATGGCGTGGAACAACCCGACGGTAGCTGCTGAAACAACCTCCGGCAAAAGCATGACGAAAACTACGACAAATTCGGCGTAAGCTAAGAGTAAATACGTGAAAACCGCACATCCAATGCCAACCCCATCATTAACAAACCACGAAAATTTACAACACTTCGATCTTCTGCCCATGATTGCTGGTTTAAATCATCAAAGCACAATATGCCTTCAAGGAAAAGAACGCTGTGGTCGCCATTTTTTTCATGCAGCTGTTAATGAAATGAGCCCGCATGCCACGCAGACCGCTGCTCGTTGTCATAACAACTGTACATTCATCCGGGTTATTTGCACCCCTACAGTCTCGAAGCAACAGTTCTGCCTGATGTGTTGATTGTACAAAATGCCTGAACAGACGTCTGAAATTCAGCTAGAAATGAAAGACACTGAACCTGAAGAAGGCACTGCTGAAAAAGAACAAGATGGTGAAACGAAGGCTCTTGTAAATGAGCTTGAAGGAGATGACAACAAGAAGAAAGAGCCGTACGATGCTATGCGAAATGAACCTCATCTTGTGAACTTGATCGTTGAATCGTATCTCGGCGAGCAAGACGAACGCGGTTTTTTTCATGGAATAGGAACAGCTTACTTTAAAGGCAATCATGTATACTCTGGGTCGTTTGTCGACGGATTGATGGATGGGACAGGACAATACATTTGGTCTAATGGCATTAAATATGAAGGTGACTTCAAAAACAACATGATAGAAGGAAGAGGAATCTATACTTGGCCGGATGAAAGCACATACGACGGTGACGTACTGAGCGGCTTGAGGCACGGCCAGGGTACGTATGTCTGCGGTACAATTCCTTCTTCGTACACTGGAGAGTGGAAATATGGCAAACGTTCTGGAGAGGGGATTCTGAGGTATGACAAAGAAGGCCTGTCATATTATGATGGACATTGGATGGATAATAGAAGACATGGGTTTGGAATGAGGAGGTATGCCTCTGGGAACATATACAAGGGGGACTGGAGGGAAAATGTCCGACATGGGACGGGAACAATGCACTGGTATGATAAGAATGAGAGGTATGAAGGACAGTGGGAGAATGGGATTCAGCATGGACATGGAGAACATTCCTGGTTTTTGAAGCGCATCGCAGGTTCCCAGTACCCTCTGCGTAATTATTACGTCGGGGAGTGGGTGAATGGGATGCGACATGGCCATGGAACATTCTACTATGCCACAGGGGCTAAGTATGTGGGAGAGTGGATGAACAACATGAAGCACGGGAGTGGCAAATATGTGTTCAAGAATGGCATGGTTTTTGAAGGTAAGAGTTGTGTAATGTTTAAAAAACGAGCAGCAGTGTTTTATAAGGTTTTAAACCACAAGATGCAGCCGAGTGGTTTTAGGCCTGATAAAACACACGCTGCAAGATTTTTGAATGGCTTCACAAACATTCCTGGAAAAACGTGTGTCAATAGCGCTCATAACAATTATGCTTTTGTGAACGTTGGAAATTTGCATACAAGAAAAACACCACATACTAATGTGTTTTATCAGCTAATAAAACACTGCATACTAATGAGGAGTGTTTTATCAGCTGTTAAAACACCACATACTAATGAGAAGGAGGTTTATCGATATAAAGTCACTGCACATGATGTGTTATCGACCATTTGATAGGTCAATGGGCTTATGAATTATCAATGAGTTTTTGAAGTAATAATTGTAAACTTACATGTACCTAGAAATAGTGTTGTGATACTGAAGCACAGCCCTTGATGAAGAAACCAAATTTGGTGCTGCCATGCTTTACCTGAGTCATTCCAGAAAATTTTTTTGTTGGGTCATGTCAGCCCAACCCTTTGTCAAAGCAGTAAATAGTACCAGGCAGCCAGCTGTTACGTCCAGCAGATAGAGTGAAGATAGCCCTTTACTTAGAGTTTAAAAATGGCTGAAACACATCAGTAATGGGAGGCTTTCTTTTGGTTTATGATTGGCTACTTTTCTTGTGCAGCTAGCTTCTCTAAAGCTCAATGGCAGCTCTGCCTATATTAGCATGATTTTGTTTATTCCCTTACATTAAGGACAGTGCCTTCTAATACAGAGCTATTTTTTGTGGTTCATAACAATATTTAAACTCTTCACCAAATTATAGCAAAGGCACGTCACAAGCAGATTCGCTACCCTCAAAGCAACTGCACGTCCTCACAGAGCTGGAACGTGACACACGTAAGCCCTGCAAAACCCTGTATAAGACCCCAAACGTGCATGACCGCCCAAATGCCACAGGCCAGCATTGGCTCAAGTCTAACTTAGCGTAAATTACATTTAGCCACAAGGAAAGTAGGTTTTACATTAAGCAACGGGTTGATGAAATCCAAAGTGAAAATTGGGGATTACTGTTGTAGGTTAAAATGAATCCAGGTTAAAATGATTTCAACCTAGATTGATTTACATTTTCTTTTGTTAAGGTTGGGTAATTTACATCTGAAACAAAAGAAAATACAAATCAACCTAGGTTGAAATCATTTTAACCTGGGATTCATTTTAACCTACAACATAACCACGCATTTGCTGGAGATAATCAACCAACAGGAATTCTTTTAAAATGCTTTAAAATAGTGAACAGCTGGGCCCGTAAGAAAAAAGCGGCTTTTCTCGGGAAGGTTGAGCAAGCTTACTGTATGCAGTTTGGACAAAACTGCTGTTCTGGTCCTGCATCTCAACCTCCAGTGTCAATAGTCCCAGTATTCAGGGATGAAGGCAGCAAAGGGATCTGAACTCCAAACCTCCTGGGCCGGGTTTGTTTGAAAGCTGATTAACACTAATCGACGATTAAAACTTAACCAAGGTTTTCATCTCGCTCATTAAAAATGATTTTAAAGGCTCATTTTTAACTAATGGAAAAGAAAAGTCTAAGGCAAAACTAAGGGACAAAAATCTTTTGGATGAATTCTTACGGATTAGTAAATATACTCAAATCAAAGTTCACATTAACCCAGAATTAGCTTAATCGGGCTTTGAACTACTGGGCCCTTTACCCTTTCCTTCTGCGTCACCTACATTCTCTTCTTCTTGTTTACAGGTACTTTTGAGTTGGACCACATGCTGGACTTCCCTGACATAAATCCATCAGGTATGATGACCCCTGATATAATGAGCTCTGGTCTTCCGGTTCGATCTGGCACCCCAATACGATCTGCCTCGCCTTTTCTGACCTCTGAGAGTTCTGGGAATCCACTGAATTTGAACATTGATCTTCTTCTGGATGAGAGGGACCTTGATTTGTATGAGCGAGATGAGGAGCTTCAGCGTGTCACCCACGTCTTGCTGCGACATGTCAGCAAACTCAGGAAGATTTACAGTTTTTACTCCTGTCTCGGCCAGCAGGATTCTGTCGACAACACGTTTGTTATGAGTCGGCTTCAGTTCTGGCGATTCTTGAAGGACTGTAAGGTCCATCATCATGGTCTCACTGTATCAGAATTGGACCGTACAGTTGCCCCAGAGAAGTCAAACGATGTACATGAACCTCAGCACGAGGTGCTTATGCGAGAGTTTTTGAATGCGATCGTCATCATTGCCTACCACCTGTATAATGAAGAGCACACTGGCAGGGAGCGAGTTCTGCCCTGGTGTGTTTCCAAGCTCATCACAGAAAACATCCTTAAGTTTCCCTGCCAGGTTGGTGGCAGCTTGTTTGCCGACTCTTCAAGAGCCATTGAAGCCATAAAGTACATGTCTAGGAGTTGGGATATCTTCTGTGGAATGTGCGTACCTAACATGCACTATCCACATGAACCAATATTTAAATCCAGACAGTTTATGTTCATGCTCAGCGACTTCCGTCTTATTAATTCAGACTTGAGCCCCAAGGAGGTACTGAAGATCCTTTCCAAGGATAACCCAGAATTGGCACAAGAAGAGTTTTGCAATCTTGAGTTGGAGATGACATTTCTGGAGTTTTTTGAAGCCCTCATTGATTGTGCTACAGTGTATGTTACAGAAGCTGTGATCAAGGGGCACCTCTCGCCAAAAGCAACCCCTGTACCCTCCTCAAGGTCTCAGAGTGCGGCAAGTTTTACACCAGCAACATCAAAGCCTGGGATAGAAAGTCCAGATGAAGGTAGGTCAAAATGTTTGTTAATGTTATGGCATGTACTCACCTCAGACATCCTAAAAAAGACACATTTTTGTAGGAATTAATTGGGCAAGGAAATTACACTGGCAAAGGCTTGGATAGGAAAGGACCCACCAATCCATCGGGGGATGAGGGGCCTCAGGCATACAGCGCCATGCCGAGGGGGTGCCTCATGCCTGTACTGCAAGGTGGGCATAGACATGGAACAAATCAAGATACAAGTCCAATAAGTTTAAACTAGAGAGGGTGGGAGGAATCAAGATTGCTACAAGCAAACTTGCAGCCTTTTGAGAATGGGACTATTGAGAAGCAAGACATGTTAATTTCATGTGCACTTGATTGGCAGGGAAATATGGAATATGAAATATGGAAATCATGTTACCAGAGACCATGTTGGAGATTGTAGGCCCAGTAAATAATAAGCCATAGCTTGGTTTTAGTCTAAAATATCATCCGTTTACCCTTTTGTTTATTATTGGTTGGGTAATGAAGTTTGGTTGGACAATGACCAACTGTTATTGCCAGCCCTACCAATGGTTAACAGGAAGCATCTTGCTTATTGTGGTGTCCATTTCTATTCTAGATCAGTTTAACACTGTCAACTCAGCTGCTGATACCCCTGGGGAGAGGGACTCACCTGAAAGGGTGTCCAGGGTCATGTCGGGAGTATCAGATCCAAAATCAGTGCCGGAATCACCAACAAAAAGCAGAGAAGCTCAACTGCCAGGGCACACTACATCTGGTAAGAAATGACTATTAATACAACTGATGACATTGTTTGCTGCCTAAAGCCTGGTTTCCATGGCTACATGTACTTTTTTTACCATAACTATCAAACAGTTACAGGACGTGGTTTGTTTTAATTTTTTTTTCCAGTGAGTTCAAGTTATATGAATGCTAAAAAGATTTACCTTAGCCAAGGTGAAGCCCTGTTTAAAAACAACTTTCTTGAGCTCCAATTGTTCATGTAACAGGCTGTCGTACTTCAAAAATTTGTTCTCAAGGTGTGTGACAAAACATATTGCCTTATTTGAAAACAAATGTGACAGTTGTTCCTTCAATGCAAGTTTTATGGTAGTCCCCCTCCCCCAACATTTTGTCGTTACCATCATTCAAAGGTAGAAATTAATAATGCGGGACAAATTGAAGCTACTAAAAGATGTACATGTCTGCTGGGTATAATAGACCCTTTGCATAAATGGCACCCAAATTTAAATAACAATACTTGATACATCCTAAGCCTTGTGTTTATGTTTCCAGAAAAAGGATTTTTCGCATGAATGTAAGGCTTAGGATGTATAAAGTATTGTTATTCAAATTTGGGCGCCATTTATGCAAAGGGTCTATGAACTAATATGTCCATGCATGACAGGCTAGATAATTTCCTCACCAATGGGGATTGTTTGTTTTCAGCTAAAAGTACTGAGCTTCTACCAAACTCCCAAGAGAGCAGTAAGAAAGTACAATCAGTCCATTCCAGTGCAAATCAGCAGCACAAGGAGCAGTCTCTGGGACCTACAGGGTTTGGAGATGGAGAAGATGAAAACCTCCCAGGTTTGTTTATTTTCAATGAATAATAGCAAATTTGCATTTTGTCCACTCCAAAATTTTTATCTTGGGACTGAACACCTTTTTACCAAAGGTGTCCAATCATTCCACTTCATTTTGCTTATCTGAAATGGAATTTTTCCACATTGCTGTTGAGTAATGTAATGGTTGTGAACAGTCTGGTTTTCATGCAAGAAACCTTGGATCTGCGTCAACTTGAACCATCAATGGAAATGCAAAACATTTTTTGACAAGTTATATAGAGAGAGGTGCTTTTGATCCAAGTCAGGAATAAAATAATTTAATTAGCCAAGGTTCAAAGTTGGTGAGATTTTACCTCTTAATCTTATTTGAGTTAAGTTTTATTAGGCTTTGTGTTAAGAATTCAAGGCTTCAGTTGAAAAAAAAAATGATATAATTGAATATAAGGATTTAATGTCTCCATTAAATGTAATCGAAAAAAAAAAAATGGCATATTGGAATATATTTAATGTGTTATTGGAGCCAAAAAGTCACTTTTTTTGCTAGAAAAAGTGTTAAATATTGATTTCATAACGTGTTACTATTAATTTTTTTTTAGTTGAGGTTCGGAGTCCAAGCCTTGGTGTTCCCGCAGATACAAGTCAGGTTGAGCAGCCTGATCAGCAACATATCTGGTGTCTGCAGCTGGAGATCTTCTTTGAGTTGTTCTTTGAAGCTGCAGATAATTTGGAAATGATCAAGAAGGCACAGGAAAAGAAATCCTGAGTTACTTCAAATGAGTGCTATTCCAATAACACAATTATTGCAGTAACGTTTTTACAGTAAAAAACGGTATATTGTTGCTATATAAAAAGTTGAATGTTAGTCAATTCAACATTTGCACAGTTTGATTTGTTTGTTGTAGATTTTTAAATGAAGTTTTTCATTTTGCCAGTTTGAAGTTTACAGAATAACTTCAATATTGGTAAAAGGTTTTAAAATGTAGGTTGTGTCGTTTAGCAGATGACGTTTACAAATTATATTCAACCCTGGCCTGCTAACAACCATTTAACACATATGTACTAATTTAGCCTTCTAAAAGATGTATTAGTATAACATACGTTAGTATCAAACCTCTAGTAAGTTATGAATGACATTTTGAAATACTTTACTGGGGTTTAATATTTTATTATTGAAAGTAAGTTTAAAAAAAAGCATGCATACATGTACATAGTTGTTAGCTTTATAAATATTGTAAAATTTAAAAGATTCATACCTCTTTTGTCAATAAAAGAAAGATCAGGGTGAATCAGAAAATAATGAGCACACTTTTATTTGACTTTCTGACTGTTACATAACTATATAAGTACACCTTATACAATCAAGAATGGGGTTTCACAGGCCACTGAAGCTCAAGGTACATGGTAGAGAATATGGAGCAAATGTGACTTTGCCTAGCAAAGTTACTAATTAGCAACATGTGGAGGTGTTATGTTGTAATGGTTTGAATTCTAAAGATTTGTTTGGGAACAGAACAGATTTGTACTGAAAGGTAGAAGTTAAAATGTTTCTCACAGCAGTCAAGTTACTGGCTGTTTCTTTTTTGTTTAAATAATTCCCACACTTAAGGTTGTTTGAAGTGATTTTAAAACCTGTTTTAATGAATCGTTTCCATTCCCATACAGATCTTTACAACTCAAACCCTTGCAGCACACCTCCATATGCATGCTGTTAGGCAAGACTGAATATTAAATGTTTGTTGCATATTCTCCTATCAGAGATTGGGCTGCCTGTGGGGCTTTGCTATGTTCATTGACACTATAACCTGCAGAATAGGCATTTACCCATCAAGCCGAGGTAGGCAGAAGGCAAGTGTGGAATGCGAGTCGTGCTTGCCTCTGCCCCTCTGCTCGCCTGAAAAATGTAAAAAAAATAAATATGCCTGTTCTGTAATAATAATGTGCTGCTGGAATATACACTTGGTAACTTGGCAGAGGAGAAGAGAGGACACTCATTACCCCACCCTCCTCTCCCCACTTTCTTTTTCCTGTTAGCTTGAATTATGTGGCTGTGCTTTCAATTATATGCTAGCACACAAACCCTGCAAATGCCATTGAGAATGTGATTTGGTAAAATAGGTTTTGAGAGAAACTAGACTGCAAAACAAATTGTGGGATTTTTACCCCCTTTCAAGACTCTGAGTGGTTTCGCTTTGACCTCTGCGGACTCAATGGCCTACTGAGTATTTATGGGAACATCATTCTATACCTGCCAACTCTCACGCATTATGCGTGAGTCTCACGCCTGCGGACTAAAGACATCGATCTCACGCATCAAGGGCAATTTCTCACGCCTGACTCACAAATCCGGACCAGTTATAATTTTTAAAAAACCTTATTTCATTTCAGATTTGTTATGTATTATTTCTTTGCTCTTTATAACCATCACAAAAGCTTTCAAATGTCTACAATCCGTTAGACTGGTAAGTGTTCAAAGGTCGTCGAAATATCTTCCGACATTCTCGGCAACGTTCGGAAGTCTTTGGAAAAATCGTCGGAAATATTCGGAGGTGGCTCGGACGTTTTCGGAAATTTCCCCTTATGACGAGGCAAAAATCTCACGCGTTTGACTCAGAAAATGTTGGAAAAGCTTTTCAGTACATGTGTTGCCCGGGAATAGCATCCCGGGAATAGAGTTCTAAAGTGTGATGTCACAAATATATTAATTTTAGCTCTGTTATACCCTGATGACTTAATACGAATCCTTCTAATTTTGTCTCAGTTCTTAACGTTTGGAACTGAGACAAAATTAGAAGGATTTGTATGGAGTGACACCAGGGCACAACAAAGCTAATATCTTACCCCAAATTGCAATTAGATGCTGATTTTTGGCAAGTAGGCATTTTTCATCATGCTCTTTCTGAATATACTAACAAATCCCATAATTTGAAAAATTTAGTTTTCTTGACATCATCACTTTATAACTCTATGGGTGTATATGGTTTGTAAGGGGGAACTTAACGTAAACGCCATTTTACCGCACTTTACATGGCTTTAATGGAAATATCTCGTTCACGTTTCAAGCGATCCAAAAACTCTATGTTCATCCCGTAAATCTATTTTGTGGGGTGTTTTGTGAATTTTGGGGTGATTTTTGGGGAATTTGTAGTTAATAATTAATAGACAGTTTCTTTCTTCTATCCCAAACCACTTCAAATTTCATTCAAATTTAGGTTAGTCCCCCCTTAATTGTTTCAAAACATGGAAATCAAGAAAAGAAAAAACACCAAGACACAACCCCACACAGCAAGGGAACACCAATCAAATGTGAAATGAAAAACCCTCAAGCTGTAGACTGCAAGGTTTTTTCATTTCTCCCACCCTCTCCCTCCCTCAGGTTTTGTTTTCTCACGCTGACGTTTTCCTGTTGCATTATGGGTAACACATTCTGCAAATGGCATGCATGTGTGTTTCTTTCGGAAAGGCATTTGCTGAAAAACCAATATTTTTTCGCTTTTGATCCTTTAAAATGTAGCCATTAGGCGTATTTTTTAAACATCTATCGTAAGTTGAAGTGTTATGCTTTGATTTGATTCAAGAACTCAAAACAATTCTCTTTCAATAGCGGTTCGTTTTGTTCAGGTAGGTCAGCCATTTTGCCTTGCGCTTGTTTGAACATTGACATTAGCTAAAACCTGAGATATTTTATTATTTAAAAAGATAACATGAACCGCAAGAAAACAATCGACTACACTGTTACCCGAAGACCCAGGGACTCGTACAGTCAACTTAATGCGTCCAAATCTCGAGATCAGCGTGGTCGCGGTGATGGAGACCGAGACAAGAAACCATTTTGGTCGAAGGACGACAAAAACGTGGTAAGTTAGCACGTATTTTAAGCTCAAAATAGAGGAATGGCCTAAAATATTGGCCAAAACGTGGCAAAAAGGCGCGAACTTTTAATGTTGAGTTCACGAAATATCAAAATTGTTTGAAGGGATAAATATTGTTCATCGTGTCTGTGATCTTTTGCCCTCTCAGGAAGCGCAGAAAATTTGAAACAGTGGTTATATATGAGCTTACATAACCTACGCCCGCTGCATTAAGTAATATTTCCTTACTCTGCCTTTCTTTTCACACTGTATTGTGAAAACTTTAATTCCTAGTGTCCTAAACAAATGCCCTTTCACACGTACATGTACCTCCCCCCCCCCCCCCAAAAAAAAAAAAACCCCTCACTTTGTCAAACATCCCCGGCCCCTATACTCTCTTGACTATTATGGTCCACTTGCCTGATAAACCAGGAGGTACATCTGTCACAAAATTGTGCTTAATGACTGAGAGAGCAATCCATATATACTTTGTAAAACATAAGGGGACTTATTTGTCCCAGCAATTATATTTGTATTGTCATAGAGTGGTTTTCAATTGAGTGTCAAAAGTAATTTAAAGCATTTGCAGTGGTTTTGCTTTACTTTGCTCTGTGATTGATAAGCACTAGTTTATGCTTATTTCCCAACCAATGAGAGGCAAAACCAATATTGTTGCCTGCAGTTGCTTGAACATGTTACTGTTAATGCCTATTGTGATTGGCCAGAGTAATTACTTTGGTTTTGGTTTAATTAGCCCATTGACGGCTGAGCAGCCCAAAACCACCAGTGATTTTGTGCAATTTCGCATTTGCTCCTCACCTCCCCTATAAGGGTTATTTTTGTTCTCTACTGTCGTCAGGAATGACTGACTGATCAGAATTCGTTGCCTGCAGATATATTTATAGGTCTAACGGGGGCCCAGAAAGAAAGGCTTTTGTCCTTCGCACAAAAGATCAAATTTTAATCAAAATTGTGGCTGTGTTCTTCACATAATTTTCAAGACGCCAATTTGCCGAATCTTTTTGAAGTGTTAAATTGAAAGAGTAACTTCTAAGGAATACTCAACAGTTTAAACAGTGGAAATTTGAGAGTGTACAGCAAAGAAATTACGCTTCGAGGACTTGTGTTTTTTTTTTAAAGTGAAGAGAATCTGTCATCACAAATCATCACTGGCGCCACAGACTTTGTCGAAAATGCTTGGGTGCTTTTGGGAATCCACATTACAAAAAAATACAGGTTTGATTCCCAATTTTTACTGAAATGCTATTTTGTTTGACCGACTCAGTAATCCTAACAGTTTTTACGTAATTTTTGAAATTCATGATCCACATGGGTCAATATTAAAATTTGCTTCAAATTTGACCTGTAATTCTTTCAAATTGCTTGAGTTTTGTTCACCTTGAAGCGGATATTGCATGCTTTTATCTTTTAGATGTAAATAAAGGCTTATCTGAATAATTTTTTTCATTAATTTTAGGAAAGTTTTTTGTTTGTCTTTCTGTGTATTTTCATTGATGGTAACTAAACAATCTTATGCAAACAAACACCTGTCCTCCAGAGCAGATCAAATTTCAGCACAATTTTTGAAAATGTTACCTCCAAGTTTGTTTTTTGGGAAATCTTTAATTTGCAACTAGTGTATTTTATTTGATAATTAGAACATCTGACTATTCCAGACCAAAAGAGTGTTGTTTGACAAGTTCTATATTTTTTAAGATGTGTATTTTAACTGCTTATGGGGTTGTTTATTACCAGTTTGCTAATTTGGTGAATTCCTGGAAAACACGTGGCTGTCACTCTATATTCATTGACAACTAAAATTCCTTAAAACCCTGATAATATTTATTGTTTGGTGATGGTATATGAGCAAAGAGAAAATTTCAATGCTGACGTTAATAATAAAAATAATAATAATAATAATAATAATAATAATAATAATAATAATAATAATAATGATTTTTTATTTATTTAGTTTTTCATTTAATTCAATATTTATCCAGGGGCATCCAATTTAGCAGAGCTAGTTTAAATGGAGCTCTGACACAGCACAAGACAAAACATTGAAACATAAAAAAAAACTAGACAAATAATTAAGTTATAAGTGCAGCTTGTACCGTAGGCATTACTGCTTGAGATGGTTTTAAGTTCACTGAACACCTGTACCTGTCTAATGGTTCTCGGGATGGTGTTGTAAGTTCGAGCGTTGTTTATTCTGAAGCTCCCCTGATACTTAGCAGTTTTTGCGGAGGGATGGCGCAACAAATCACGGCTTCTGGTGTTATAGCCATGGTAAAGGTGCCCATGCCTAAACTCTGAAAGTAAGTACGAATGCGCTATTCCGTGAAGACATTTATGGACTAAAAGGCATTTGAATTTCTGCACGCTTGTAGGTTGGGCCAACCAAGTGTTGATTTTAACTCCTCAGCCCCGACTGATCGACCCTCAATAATGCATGCAGCACTTCTATTTAGCTTATCTAGGTAATCTTTGCTCCCAGCCCCACAACTGTCCCAGACAGGCAAACAGTAATTAATCAAATAATGGCAAATAATAATAATAATAATTTAATAATAATAATAATAATAATAATAAACTTTAGTTCTTCCATCTTAATTTACATGTAGCTCTCACCACCTTTTAATAGTAGTGAGAACTAATGCATTAATTTTAGAGCCTACAACATCAGTGTTTGTTTTAAAATATATGGCAGACCTTTGCAGGGATCGATAAAATGAGTTTAAGGACAACTGCATCATAAAAACATGGTGGAACAAGAATGGAATCATTGTTTTCTTTTTGAGGCTGAACTGGCAAAAGTGCAAGAGAATAAAGAAGAAAAACAAAAGAAAAAAAATGCACACCATCAATGTGGATAACAAACAAGGTTCTTTGCACTTCACACACACCCACACATCCCATTTTCTACTGTGCTGATATTAAAAAACAAAAATAAAAGGAATAATTTGTGTTGTTGGCTTGAATTCACAAATAATGTTTTTTCTTGGTCATGTTATTATTAGAGTGTGTTTCTACAAATGTAATTTGTTTAGCCACAGAGCACCAAAGAGCTATAGGAGCTTGTCCAAAGGTGTCCGTGCATTCCAGATCAAGTTTGACTTTCCAAGTGTTAGTTTTTGTGAAGGGGGGAGGGGGGGGGGGGGACTGGAGAATCTGGAGCAAAACCCTTGGAGCATGGATGAGAACCAACAACAAACTCAACCCACAATAAATGGTGTCGTTGACTCTGGGAATTGAACCTGGGCCACATTGATGGGAGGCGAGGTATTCAAAATGATCGTATAAATCATTCTTGGTAGCTCTAATGGAACAAACAAGACAAAAATACCAAGAGCGATTATAATGAACAGTCCTTGAAAATAAAATCAGTGATCTCTTATACTTTCTCTATTCAGACAAAATTTAATGTTTTCTCCATACTGGTGAATTCAGAGTGGGAGTAGGGTAAAAATTTGGGATTGCAAAAATATTTGACTTACCTAACCAATACTTACCAGAAATCGGGGGAGGAGGGGGGGGGAGGGGGAGTGGGAGCAAGGATCTGCAAAAATCTGCAAGCAAATAAAGCAATAATATTGACAGTCAATTAAACACTGTAAACAAATACAGTGTAACTGTATGTGTGATTTAAGAGAAGCCGGCCTCCCAATAAAGCTCCAGGGCTGACCAGTATTGCGTTGTGCCTAAATTACATTTAGCCACATTACACTTACACTGTACATCCAAATAAATTACTAGTAATTATTGTGCCAATAATTATCTATTGGCGATGAGTTTGTTCTTTTATTTGGGGGAGTGGGGGGAGGGAGAGGGGTTATCAGAAAGAAATGGAATCCAAGAAGGGGCCATATTTTGGATGGTTAGAATTCCACCAGCCCCTATCCCCCAATACAGAATGAATGCTCCCTAGTGAGTACCGGTGAAGAATTATGGAAATTTGAGTAAATGCTGGGGTCACCCTGGAATGGACTAGCGTCGTTACTTTGAGCTTCAGAAATTGTTATGACAGAAGTGCTTGGCCTCTTGGTGATATTCGTATTAATGAGTGAAGTTTTTTTTAACATTGATGAGGAATGCAAACAGTAATAATAAAATGTTATGAAACTAGTTCAAGATGAGTGGGTTAACTACATCAAGCTCAGTGAGTCACAATAGTGCAAAAAACTTGATCATTGATCAAAGAAGAGTTTGAGGTTCATTTGATTATATCGGCTGTGTTTGAAGAAGTTCATGTTCTGATTCAAGCAAATGTGAATTTTTCTCACACTTAAGAGACCAGGATCATGATAAATGGTTAAATTATGGCCTCTCACAAGGAAACGATTCATGGCACAATGCTCGAGAGCTTTTGCGTACTAGTCCATCACAAACTATTTTAAACAAAAGGTATGTAATACAAAAGTGATGTCATGTCAAGCACAATGACTACAACTACTATTACTTTGGCTACAGCCATGCAGTGCATCTACTGCCAGTTCTTTTTGTCTACCACACAAGTACCAAACTCTACTTTACATCTGTTTATAACTTGAGCACATTATTGTGGATATGCACTTTTCTTGCTTCCATGGCCATGGATTAGATCCAGAGAAAGCTGGAAATCTTTATTGTCTGCAGCAGTGATCTACTTCTTTGTTAACAACCAGTGAAGTGACAGTATAGATGTGATCCTTCCAGTGTATAATGATTCAGTAACTGCACATCAGTTGAAAGCATCATTCCCAAGAGATTTTTTGAAGATGACTGAAACTCAAGCAAAGTCAAGATTGTCAGAAGTAGCCGGTGACTGACCATTATAGCTGGTGACCACAGTGAAAATGACTGGCTTCTCGGAGTTTGACATTCAGAAAAGACAACAGATGCAGGGGACTTCTACAGTTTACTTCTGCCTACTTTTCTTAAAGGTTCGGCTTGTTCAAACCTTAAAGATGACTGTGCAAGCAGTACTGTCACCAACGAGTTGACAGTGCAGATTTGATCTTGCTACTGAATAATGATTCAGTAACTGAGCATCAACTGAAAGCATCATTCCCAAGAAATGTTTTGAAGATGACTAAAACTCCAGCGCAAGTCAAGACTGTTGGTAGGAGTTGGTGACCGGCCATTATTGCCGGCGACCACAGCAAAGATGATTGGCTACTCGGAGTTTGAAATTCAGTAAAAAGCAATAGACATAGGGGACTTCTATAGTTTATTGCCCCCTACTTTTCTTGAAGATTTGGCTTGTTCAAACCTCGAAGATGGCTGTGCAAGCAGAAGTTGTTGGTAGCCTTTTCAGTGTTTGATCTGTTTCACGGAAGTAGTAATTTTGAAGATGGTTTGACCATGGCAACATCAGCTCTTGGGCCTGAGCTCAGCTGTAAACTTAACAGGTGACAAAAGAATAGGAATGGTTTAATTTTCTTCTTTATTCATTAATTCTTTGGCTTTGTTTTTGCCATAAGGAAAGCCAAATAATGTCATTAGTCTTGTCTTTGCAGTGGATTTGTTTGGTTAAATATTGGATAAAACTTTTAAATCTGCTAATCCTTTTGTTCCTCAGTAAGGAACAGCAGCAACATTTTCAGCTTCAAAGGCAACTGAATTTTCATACCGATAGCATATTAGGGAGCTTAGGCAACGACGACGGCAACGGCAACGAAAACATCACCTGAAAATATATCTTTATTTCATTTGTGCCACTTCACACTTGTTTTAACTCGCTCAACTTTTACAAAAATGGCGAACTATCCAGAAACCAAATCGGTAGGAGTGGTGTACAAGTTAAGAAAGAAAATGAAAAATTCACCGTTGAGCATTCCCATTCTCCACAAAAGCTTAAATGCGGTCATTTCACATTGTTGTTTTGCAGAGGATGGTAAAGAAATGTACCAAAATGTAAAATGCATGTGCAGAGCGATTGTTTTTGTTCATTAAACCTATTGTTTTGCGGCATTGTTGCTGTTGCCGTCATCGTTGCTTAAGCTCCCTATTGATCCCCTGAGGTGGGTAGTATTTCCACCTGACTCCATGCTGCAGACAACATCTCTTTAAACCAAGCAGGATCACCAGCTGCTGGTTATTACTATTTTATCAGATGGATTCTTCAGACTTGAGCTTAATCAAAATGGTGAATATCAGATAGACAATGGAACAATTCTGTACTCATACCTTTTTAGTTTAACATTAATTTTATTTTGTTTAAATATTATCCTTGTCCATTTGTTATTTCTGACTCAAAATTGTATCTTTTTCTTGTTTCAGGAGTTTTAGAGTATATTACTCAAATTGTTATGGAAGGCCACTATAATGAGCTATTTGGGAAACCGGGTCATAGGTTGACCTTTGTCCTTCCATGTCTTATGAGCTTTCATAAGGCTAAATTCTCTGGAATTGCGCTTCAAACTTGTAGCGACCAGTTTAGGTTATTTTACATTTTGCTACTCATGACCAGAGGTATTTCCTGTATTTTTAAACTTCCAGTATTTTTACCAACAGGCATGCTTTATGTAGAAGTGTAGTTTGCCATGCATGCATACATTGCAGGCTTTTGGAGAAATGTGAAAAGCCGTTTGTGTTTTATGACTACACAAGAAAAAAAAAATGGAAATTTAGATATACCACAGTGGGAGCAAGTTGCACGGCTAATGTGGAAACATATGAGAGTACAGTTGTGAAATCTTTAAAGTTACTAAACATAGCTACAGAAGAAAAAGGAATCTTGTTCCTTTTTCTCTCTTCCTTTTCTTGTTTGCGATGATTACTAATGACAGCCTGCTATACTAATTAAGTTCAAATCATAAAATGGTGGCCTATTGTATGCAATATTTTTCTTCTTCTGGAATGAGCTTTTAGGGTGTGCTTGTGAAAGAAGTTGCATGTTTTTCAAACCTGGATGCATTAACCCTTGTTCCTTGAACATTACCCTCTCCATAGTGCAAAGGGAAAAGTGAATATGAATATATGAAACATATATTTTGAACTGCGGATGAAAGACTAAATAGAAGTAAGATCCTCGCAGTTAGTATGCAACTTAAGCAGTTGCGAAAAAAAAAAAGACTGAAAAAATTCAGGCTTGAATGGGATTCAAACCCATGACCTCTGTGATGCCAGTGCAGTACTCTACGTATATTTTGTATGTATGTGAGTATGTGAATGAGTATGGTCATATTCACCGTGCACCGGCATCGCAGAGGTCATGGGTTAGATTCCTGTTCAAGCCTGAAAATTTTCAGCCTTTCTTTTCGATTTGTGTATGAACTGTGAGGATCTTTCTTCTATTTAAAGAGGAAAGTGATTGTTAGCCCCCCCCCCCCCCCCCTTGGGTGTTGTGATGTCTCCCAAACTACAGGGCCCATACAGAGTTTGGAAAGTCTGGAAAAATTGTGAAATTTCTGCACTAAATCAACCTTAAAAGCAAATTGCACCAAACAAGAACTGTGCTTTGCTGTTGTTGATTCTGTCTTCAGGAGGCTTGGGAATATACTACCAATACTGTGATAGACTTCTCATTCTATCCTGTTTATCTAAAAATATGTGTTTATGTAGTTTGATTTCACTCGTTACTTTGAATGTGGAAAAAAAACAGGCTGGAAAAAGTCTGGAGTTTTATGCACTAAAAGAGGTGGTAACCCTGAAAATAGTGGCCTATTTAAGTGTCATCTTGGATTTTACTCATAATTGAATTTATTGAGAAACTGCAGAAATTTAAATTTTTCTATGCTATTCAATTAGAGTGTGATCTACTTTAACACTTCGCTGTTTTTTGTAAGGCATTTTCTATTTTTTTTTTACCAAAAGAGATGAATAGCACCCATTTTTATTGAGAAATTGTTTTACCTTTATGACAACACATCTTGTAATGCCAGCATCAGATTCGAAAAAAAATTTTGTCAAAAGGGTGCAAGGGATACATGAACAGATAATGAACATGGAAAGTTGTATGAACCTTACCTGGTAAGGGGGTAACACCCTAGCTTTACATCCAAGGGTTAATTGTAAATTTGTTTTGTTTACACACTGTTACTGCTTTGAAAAGAATTTATAAGCTAGTCTAAATTGATAGCTTTCGGCTTGGCCCTCTTTTGCCAAGAAATTAAGGGGCAAATTCAAAATTTTACTTTAAAGGATGCAGATGAGGTCTTAATAGTTTTCTTTTCTCTGTGTCCTTGCCAGTATTACCCTTTGTTCTGTTCATCATTTTGGTGCACCATTGAAGAACAGCCATAACTCTTTTAAAACTGTCTTCTTTTTTCAGGGAAATGAGTCAAAGTACAGTACTTTTCAGATGTCGGACAAAAGAGAGGAGACCTTTCACCGCGATGCTGTCCTGAAGAATCTTCAGGACGAAATATCAAGAACTGTCCTGCCTGACGATGATAAAGATAGCTATTCTAAAGGAAGAGCCAGAGGACCAATTGTCGATGCGTTTTTAGAAGATGCTCATGACTTGCATAGTAGTTTGAAGTCTAACAAGATGGAGTTTAGAGATTCCAAAGACCAGCAACACAGACAGGCTGATAGCAGGAAAAGAAGTTATAGCCCTGCAGAGTCTTCCTACAGACAGAGTAGAGAAGATACCTCAACTAAGCGTGGTCGCAGTTCAAATTCTAGCAGTCATCGAGGCCATGATGACGATGATCTACGGAATGTGCTGAAACAATACCAAAAGAGTAAATGGGATGATGAAGAGGATGCCAGTAAAGAACGGAAGCGATATGATGGCAAGGACAGAGGCAGTAAACTTGATGGAAAAAGAAACAAAAACAGCCTTGGTGTGTCATCTTCAAGTGACATGTTTACCATGTCAAGCCAAGGGACTCTTGTTTCTCTTCCTTCAGAGCCACTGAGTGACAACAGGGACTATTTTGACTCTGATTTCAGTAGAGATTACAGAGGCAAGGACCAGCAGCATGGAGATAAGCGCACCTCTGGTGACAGTGCAAAGGACAGGGACAGTCGAGACTCAAGAGACTACTCAAGCAGCAGGTATAAGCATGATAGAAGAGGAAGCGTAGATGATGGGCTAAGGTATGGAGCAGATCAGAAGTTATATGGGATAGGGTTGTTGTGCACACAAATCTTGAATAACTGGACAGGACAGGTGCAGTTTCAAAATTTTTGTGTTAGACTTACTTTGTCAACAATTTTTACAAAGTCATTTCTGAAAAGCAAATTACAAAAGCAAAAGCAGGAGAACCGATGTTTTGCAGTTGCGTATCTTGTTGAAAACAGTGCTATTCTTAGTTCCGAGAAAATGAAGTGATTGCACTTCAGTTTTCTCATCCCTTCCTATCGTTACAGTGAATGCATCTTGCACATTCAAAATTTGCCTGTACCTTTCCATTGACAACACGCCAACTTTGCTGAATGCAATTTTCTTTTGCAGGTCCCTTAGCGGTGACTTGGACGACAGGGACTCTAGATATAGGGTGGACAGTCATGACAGTGCAGATGAAATTGGACACTTGCTGCACCAATACAGGGAGTCATCCCACTTTGAAGGTTCAAGTTTCAGCGGTGATGCTCTTAGAGACCTTTCATTGCCAGTGCTTGCAGGAAAAGTGGGTGAAAAGTACAAAAGTGGCTTTGAACTTGGCAGGCCATTTTTTGGATTAGCACGAGATAATCAAGGAAAGGAACAAGGTACATATATGCCTGTAATGTAAGGTCTAACAAAATGATATAAAATTATTGATGGTTATATAGTATGTAAAAAGACCTAAGTAACAAGCAAGGAAGACTGTTGCACAGGGCATGAAATTCAATAACCATACCATCATGACCCGCATTTTTTCAGTGTTGTGAATTAATGACGTTTCTTAAGGTTTGTCCCTGAATGATCTTGATTTGGATCTTTGTTTTGTACTTACTGCTTGCAGTGTGTGAGGAAGCCAGGTAGGGTTGTGGTGACTATAGTCTTGCTTGGCTAATCATGTTTCATGTATTACATTAGGTTGGCAAGACCCAAAATTGGGCGGAGAACCCAAGAGAGATGACATGTGGGATGTGTATGCTGACACAGTTGACCAAAGAGATAAAGACTATGGTTCTATTTTTGGCAATCAAGATGACCTTTTAGCTGAGCGAGGTGGACAAGAGATGACAAAAGATGGATTGGGGAGCAAACAGTCCAGCTCTAAACCAGAAAAAAGAGATGCCCAGGGCAATTCGTATTATAAAGACAATAAGAACAACAAAAGAGGCGGTTTAACACTGGGGTATAAACCCCCTAAAAGTGGTCCCATAACAACCAGCAATATATCTGGGAGTAGTAGTTCTATAACGTCTACCACAACTACTCCCAAAGCAGGTCCAAAGCCCCTATTCCCATCAGCATTTATGCCAAGGCAAGTAAAAATGCCATTTGGAAAAAAAGCTCAGAAACCTGGAGCAAACAAAGGAAGTGATTCGCCACCTCTGCTACCAAGAAAAAGTGGCTACTTTCCAAGAAATACAGATTTAAAATCATGGTCACCAAGTAGAAGTCCTGAGAGAGGTGACGATAAAAGTTTAATTGGAAATAGCAGCAGTTTAAAGGCAGAGGTTAAACCTTCCAGTAAGGGGAAGTTCACAGCTCAGAATTGGTCTGGTTTGGAAAGTAATGACAGGAAACAACAATCAAAAGAAAACAATTCCTTGATAAGCCCTCAAGTTTTGGGAAGCACTCGTGGAAGAGGTAACAGGGGCAAAAACCGTGGAAACCGTGGTAGAGGAGGAGTCCAGAGAGGTGCGACAAGAGGAAGGGGTTTCAGAGGAAGAGGGATTAATAGAGGAAGAGGTTTCACCCCCAGAGGAAGAGGTTTTGTGTTACGTGGGAGAGGCAGAGGTCAGTCGCAACCTGGTCATGTTCCAGTTGGTGCAACAGTTAGAAACATCTTCCGAAGGAGTAGGTCACCTAGCCCTATTGATGGAAAGTATCGAAAATCCTCCAGGTCCCCTGGCAGTCCAAGACGAGGGAGAAGCAGGAGGAGGCGAGGAAGTAGAAGCCGAAGCCGAAGCCGAAGCCGAAGCAGCAGCTTTTGCAGTACCTGTAGCAGTGGCAGCTCTAGTACTTGCCACAGCTGGCGTAGTATAAGTATTGACAGTCTATCAGGAAAGGGAGATAAAGACAAAACGAAACATAGCCATCACAAAGAAAAGAGCGCTAGTAATGAAGGGACTGAGAAAAAGTCATCAAAGTTGTTGGATAAGCTGAAAGCTGATGTTAAAGATATGGAAAAACAGTTGGAACAGAAGAAAGTCAAAGATGTTTCTGTAAAGAAGTTATCAGAGAAGAAGCCAGAGCAAAAGTCTTCAAAGGATGTATCTCAGAGTAAACTGGATCTGAAAAGCAGCAAAGATTTGTCAAAGAGTAAACTGGACCTGAAAACTACCAAAGATGTACCAAAAAGTAAGCTGGATTCGAAAACTACCAAAGATGCACCAAAAAGTAAGCCAGATCCGAAAACGACCAAAGATGTGCCAAAAAATAAAATGGACCTGAAAACTACCAAAGATTTGTCAAAAAGTAAACTGGACCCAAAAAATACCCAAAATGTGACAAAAGTAGAAGTCAAAGAAAGTAAAGGTGGGAAAATGAAAGACGAGAAAGGTTCATTGAAGGATGTTTTTGTCAAAGAGGAGAAAATTAAAAGTTCTTTTGAGACTAAGAAAGAATTAAAGAAGAAGACGGACAATTCGCGAGAAGTGATATTTAAAACTGATAAGCGCAAAGATTCTCCCCTTGTTATAAAGAAAGAGAAAGACTCCCCTGCAAGAGAAGTTAAGATCGTGAGTGAAAGGAAGAACAAAGATGACGATGTCTTTGATGAGAAGCAGGGTTCAAAGATGAAGGTTGATTCACTGAAAATAACAATTGATCAACCTGAGCGTGTTTCGGATACTAAAAAGAACAAAAAGAATGGCAAAGAAGACGAAAGAATTTTTGATGAAAGGAAGAAATCTTCCAAGTCTCCCCCTGGAAAGCTAAAGAAAAAGGACAAAGAAAAATCGAAGCCCAAGAAGGCAAAGAAGAAGTCCAAGAAAAGGAAGCATGACAGAGATAGTAGTTATTCAGGGGACGATTCAGTTTACAGTAGCATATCTGGCCAAGATGAGTACTTTTCAAGCTATGATGAAAAGGTCAAGTACATGCAACCTTCCTATGATGAACGAATTGTAGAGTTCTCTTCTGGAGCCTATGATTCCAACAAGATCACTGTTCATTATGCCAAACGCCAAGGAAATAATTTGAGTCATGCAAACAGTCGGACGTTGTCAGAGGGAGAGGGCTCTAAAAGTGCACCGCAAAGAAATAATTTGATCACAATTCCACTGCCTAAAGAACCAGAGGTGCCCTCAAAGGGTGGCTTTCAACAAAATGTCAGTAGAGCCCCACTTTCTCAAAAGAGAGGGCAAAGTTTTCCATTAAACAAAAGAGGCAAGGATGAGGAAAGTAGTAATGCACCCCACTCCGAGATTTCTTACACTGGAAATGATTCCAAGTTTGATTGGGAAACAGCTAAATTTGCTGGAGAGTTGAACACTCAAACTGCTGTCAGTGAGCAAGATTATGGTGGTTCGTATCAAGGCAGTGAGACAGAGCAGTGGGCTCCAGGGCGAGAGGAAGGAAGTGAATACTATTACCAAGAGGGAGCTGAGGGTGAAGGCTATGAACAGGAATACTACGACTATCCTCAGGAAGAAACCTGGCAGACTGGTGAGCATGCAGAAGGAGGGTATCAAGAAGGAGAGTACCAAGAGTGGTATGAAGGTGAATATCCCCAGGAAGGTGTGGAAGGAGAAGCTGGTGCTGAGTACGAGGGAGAGTATTACCTTGGGGAGGATGGGCTGTATTACCCTGTTGAAGGCGAGGCTTATGAGCAATACCAAGGAGAGTATGTTGAGGGTGGAGTAGAAGGTGAGGTTGAGAATCCGGAGCAGGGTGTCGTTCATGCTGAGGAAGAGTATGGCTATCAGTATGCTGAAGGAGAGGGAGAGTGGCAGCAGTATGAGGAAGGTGGTACTTACCAAACTGAAGAGGGGTGGGTTCAAGGTGAAGCAGAAGGACAGTGGGAGGAGTACCAAGAAAGTTACACAGGTGCAGAGTCGGAATGGGGCACTGAGTATGTTCAAGGCAATGAGTATGAAGCTGCTGGACAGGAGTATGCTGCTGAGGGAGTAGCACCTCTGCTAGAAGAGGGTTACGACACAGGTGAAGGCCAAGGGTATGACCAACAGTTGGCACCAGAGCGGTATTACACAGAGACGTATCCTCCTGAAGAAGGCCACCATACTGAACATGGTTTTGATCCACAGCAGGGTGGCCAGCAGGCCGTGGAACCTATTTATACTGAAGAGCCTGTGGCGTTAAAAGGCAATGCCATACATGAGCCAGATGCTGCCAGCAAGCCACTCAAGTCCATTCTAAAGAGAGGCAAACAGGTGGAAACCAAGGGCACGAAACTTGTTAGTGAGCGACTTGCTCAGATGAAAAATCAGACCACAAGCAAAATAGAGATGCCTCTGCTTGGCAGTGCTTTAGGTGCCTCCATAAAAACAGCTGTGAAGACAGGGGAAAATGCGGGACAAGAAGCTGCAGCCAGTGCTCAATCTGAATCAGATCGTTATCGAGAAATGGAGGAAGCCATTTTGTCTTCCCAACCCAAAGATGCCATTGGCACAGAGTACATTGTGCGAGTTCATGAAGGTGGGACAGCCAATTTCTTCTGCAAACTGTGTAAATGTCACTTTAATACATTGACAGCCAAAAACTTGCACATCAAAGGAATGAAGCACATAGAACTGTACATCCGGTTAAAATCGTCACTGTTGCAGACAGTTATAAAGGACACCAAGACAGAGACTTCTAAAAGGCCTGCCGATGAAGATCCTTTGGGCACGCAAAAATTTCCCCGTCGGTTTTGACTGAAAAGACTCGAACATGGTTGCATAGGAGAACTTTAGTCTTCTCCTGAAGGATTTTTGCGTTAAACAATACACCACTTTGAAGATATCAAATTCTAACCTGTCTGAGAGTAGCAGGGCGAAATTTGTCTTTCAGTTTCGACGGTTGATTAAACGAGATCAGATAGTTACTAATGCCTTGAGGCTTGTCCTGTTAGCCTTAGATATGTTAGAAATGTGATGTTGTCAAGTGTGGTGTATTGGATAAAAGTTTTGTTTTCTCGGCTAGAATCTTATGCCTGACCAAAACGTTTGTGTTTAATTAACTGTGCTAGATAGCATTACATATTGCTGTATTCCTCACCACCAATTTTTTTATACTGATATTAGATAAAATTGTGTGACATGATAACACTAAAGACATTTATCCTGGACGATTTCAGTCACACCCTTTTACATTGGACCTTTACACATACCTTTACAAATGGCCTTACATGTTAGCATTGTTTGGCATTCTTTTCTAAAATGTATGTTACTGTCCACCATTAGTTGGAATCATGTGTGTTAGAAATTTTGTGTAACGCGGTGTTTTGTTAATTAATGAAGCCTTTCTCTACAGTGAATTAGACTTCAAATTAGAATTTATTTTTGTACATTCCAGATCTAATTTTAAAGAATGTCAGTTTGATTAATTCATCACTTCACTGTCTAGAAAAAGTATCTTTGTTAATAGGTATCCTCCTCACAATTCCTTTGCATTTCATATTTAAGTTGACTTAATTTTGTGGTTCACTATAGAACGTTATGTGAAAGTGTCACAAAACTGGAACTTGAAGCAGGTTTTAACTTGCCACACGCTTATAGGCCCAAGCACAATCCTTCAAGGAAATGTATAGCTATAGGCATTTCAAAGGCGTTGGCATGAGCAGGTGGAATTTGTTTGGCTGTTTGTACATAGGGTCATGTCATGTATGTCTTCACTTGATGTGAGCGGCACTTACCTTGAATACATAAAGCACTTTCATTTGTCATGTACTTATTCTTTATGCATTGCTCTGATCAAGTAAGGACATGACAGTTTTGGTTTTACTTTGATGCCAATATCTGAGGATGTTCCTTTGTCGACTAGTTAGAGGGTCTAACATAAGCTTTTCCTATTTCCATTTCTACTGGTGCCCCCCCCCCCCCCTCCTTCAAATTCGCCATTCGCCATTTGCCATTCGGTTGTGGATAAAAGAATCAACATCACAAGGCCTGTTGGACATAGTGTGAATTATCCGGCGGTGATAGTACTTTTACAGGTGTGTACTAAATGACTAGGCTTTTGAGTGGAAACTAGAGACTGCAAACCTCACTGCTTGTTATTTGTTTATCATGTTCTTTTGTCGACTAGTTTGCAAGCACTGAGTTTTATATCAAAGCAAAACTCAACTTCAGGCTCGTTTCCACTCAAAGACCAGGTCAGTTGGCACACAGCTGTACAATGGACGGCCTTCCCGTCTGTTTTAAGCCATATCCTGTATCCTGTGCCGCATCCTGTTAAACCAGTGTTGGTTACATCCTTTTAGCTTGGATTAAAATGTACAGTGTATATACTTCAAGTCTTAAAACGTGGTAGTGTACTAGTTGACTTTTATTCTTATTTAAAAGGAATGCTATTACAAAGAAGTATTTGCTAAAACGTTATTCCACGTCTATCTCGCCTCTCACAAGGCCCATTAAGGTTTTACGCATTAATACTTATTTAACTTTTTTAACATCAAAAAAGTGATTATTCTCGTTTGTTAGTGATCCGACTTAGTTACATAGAAGTGTAAAACTAAATGGCTTGCATGATGTCTAATTATTATTAGAGTTATTTTGCTAAACCTGTGAAAGAAACTTTAGCAGTTATACACTGAACTCAACAAACTTTACATCTTGCTTTCTTTTTGCAAAAGAAGGCAAGATGTGAAGGGTAAAAACGTGTATTTCCTTTCCCTATATCACGGGTTGTGTAAAATTTCTCTATCATAGCTTTAACAGTGAGTTTGTGTTGGTAATTGGTTGTGAAATAAAATGTCAGGGATTTCATAAACGGACGGGTTGCGTGGTAAAGTAATACCATACAAATGATGATAAACTGTTTTCTGCTATTTTCAAATAGCCAACGAGAATTGGGTCAAGCAGGTGTCACTTTTATGACGTATGTACATAGTTGTTGGAACGCGCAAATGTAAAGCCTTCTTGTGTCCTTTGGACACCAACGAGAATTGCTTTCCATTCATTGACTGAGTTACGAGGACATGACAAAAAAGCCATTGAAAAACTTATAAGGAACCACAACACAAACTGTACACCAAATACGATTTTTTATCTTCTAGTTGTCATGGTAACCACGATATTTTGAGCAGTAAGCGCTATGTCAGCGCAGTCATCATTCTAATGTTAAAGGGCGCTATATAAGTAAATAAATTATTATTATTATTATTATTATTATTATTATTATTATTATTATTATTATTATTATCATCATCATTGTTCTTTCCGGACTTTCCGTGAGCTTTCTTGTGGTTTTGTTCGGCAGATCTTTGTTGCTTCCAAGACAGAAACACCGTTTATGTCATACACAATTTGGTATAATTGGCATTTTTTTTAGGCTGTGTATTACGTTTTTTTTGACGCCTCTTTGCGACAGAATCTTGCCATCCGCAAACCATTAGTTAAAAGGTCAACATTTTCTGCGGGTTGAGTTATGTATTTGTTCACTCTGAAGATTCCAGGCTCAGCACTATTAATATTTTTATGCAAAGTTACCGAGAAATAAAATGGGACTTTATTAAGAGGTAACGCGTTTCTGTGACTGAATTTCGCCATCAGTAAACAATAGTGTACAGGAATGAGCTCACGGGGTACTGGTGAAGCAACACGGCTGCGTTACGTATGTCCAAATTAGTCTGTTTTTGGTTTCAAAAAAGTGATTTTATAATAGATAAAACTTGGACAGGTAATGATGATAGGTCTTCGAGTGATTTCACCATGGCGTTCTAGAAAAAGTAGTGAATTGAGGTTATATACTTGTTGCATAGGACTGCGGAGAGTTTTGACTTGTTCTGACTTTTGTATGCAGGCCATTTTGTAGGTTTAAATAGCAGAGTCGTATCACGGACAGTTGCACTTGGTTTGAATAGTTTTATTTCCTGAATCTTGACGTCGGACGGAAACCTCAACTTTGAGAAGGTTTTGTGGGAGGTGAAACCCCCACCCCTTCCTCCCCTCGGCCCCCAAAACCCCTTTACAATCATGAGACAAGACCAGTATTTCTTCAAGAACTAAACGTGATCTCTATATAAATAGGGATGAAGGAAATTGATGACGACATTTATTCGTAACAAACATTTATTCGTAACAAAGGTTTGTGGAAAAGAAATTTATTTGAGCAACCTTGTACGAAACGGATCAACATTTGTTCAAATAGTTCATAATTACATCGTTTGGACAATCAGAGCCTGTGCACAGTCTGAAAATGGATGAAATAGAAATGGGTGAAATGAAAGGACATCATTCCTTTGCTTGTACCTTGTATCCAGTTGTTACTTTTTTGACATTCATGAGGGAGAAGAAATTAGATGCAAAACTAATGGGAATCAGAAAATGCAACGTCCATGCACATTGAAAGTCGAGAGTCGAGAAAATGACGAGTTCAGGTCTATATGTTGGCTGTATGGTGTTCTCCGTTGCCCCAGGCACTAGGTGAATTCTTGGCCTGATGGATGAGAATTGTTTTATAACTACAAGAACTGGTGAAAATGAGATTAATGGTGTATTGATAAAATTAAAAAAAAAATGACGATAAAACAACCTTGGACCTGTTTTCGTGTTCATCTTTCTTCAGAACTCTTTTTCAGTGGGTAGCACTCATTGACCTCTGGTGCTAGGATGTCTAAAATGTTCACGTTACTGAAATGAAAATTAATTGAAGGGAGTACCAGGCGTCTTTTAGAAAAGCGGAACTGAACGTTTCTCGTGTTAATCACGAAAGAGTGACTGGTACATCCAGTCTCTGGAAACGTCTTGTACAAATTAATTTCCATAAAAGACTTCTTGTTTATGGTTTAACGTTACAGCTTATCACTTGCTTGGTTTACCTGTGATAATGATCAGTTCTTCAAGGTTGTTAAAGAGGAATGATTACAGAAGTGTTTAATATGTTTTGTTTCAGTTGTGATGTCAAGGTAACACAATTCTGGTGTCTGTACAGACAAAAAGAGATGTGATTTCCAGGATACTGGATGCTGACGTCCATGAGATCTCAGACAGTGTAGTATGAATACCCAAAGTTAGCATGGCATTGTGAAGGGCACGATGTGAATCGCTGATGCACGTTTAAACAAGGACTCGCAGCATTAAAGGGATTGTTCCTACCACCTTTGCAACAAAGTTAACGTTACAAGGGAGTTTAAGAAGCTACTACCGCGACGGCAACGAGAACGTCACAAAACATTAGGACTTAATGAGAAAAACAATGGCCCTGTACTTGCGTCATAAATTTTACATTTCTTCGCCGTACTTGGCCAAACAGCAACATGAAATGAACAAATTTCAAGGTTTTTTGGAGAACGTGAGCACAAGACGGTAAATTTTTCATTCTCTGTCCCAACATGAACACAGTTCCCACCTATTGCGTTACTGGATACCTCGGCCACATTGCACAAGTTAAACGAATTAGAATAATCACGAAGTAGAACAAGTAATTGGACTTATATTTTCAAGTAGCGTTTTCGTTGGCGTTGCCGTCTTAAAGTCCCTATTGGTTATGGCAGACATAGTGAGAATGTACGATTTAATCGATGTGGGATTGGTGTTTCTATCAGTAAAGCCGAACATGTCTTTAAAAAAACACCTGAGGTCAAAAGAATATTTTAGGACGAAATTTATTGCAATTCAGCCCCCTTTGAGCAAATATCTTCTGCCAATATTCTATTGTATCTGTTCGCACAGATTATAGGATATGGACATTCAGTGTCTACTGTGAAGTGACTGTCGGCTTGGCTAGGCTAAGGTCATTTTTATAAGGCGGGTCTGTTTTGAATGTTGTATTACACAAATAACCTTCAACATGTAGCACGTAGGGTGCTGCACATGGCTCCCAATAATGGGTTTATTTAGTGAATTCTCTAGGAATAAGTTAAAAATCTCTGTTGATGTTTTGAAGATTCTGTTCGTTTGCAATTATCACACCCTCTTCTACAAAAGTTCTAGAATATGAACACACTGTTCCAGATCAGGAGGCCCAAATCAGGACCCCGTTGGATGGCAAACACCCGTATTTTGTGATTGGTCTGTGAGTGGGTACTCCCCCTTTACCATCCCACACCCCCACTGGGAGTTCCTTAATTTATTAACATACTGTAGCTATTAACAGATCAAGAGCTGCCCAAATAATAATGAAATGGAGTTTGCAAGGGAGCAAAAAAAAAAAAAAATTGAGGTTCTAGATAGGCGTTGCGTTGATGGGTCCAAATTGCATTTCGTATAACCCAGAAAAACTGTAAAAATATTATGCTGCTACTCCACTTTTGCTAGTTACGTCCCTGATCTCCCTACCGAGCCGTCTGTTAATCAAAACTGGCAAGAATGAAAACAAGAAAAAAACAGCCGCTGTTGGTTTTGCAAAAAGGTGTTTTCCAGGAAATATGCATACCAACTCCGAGGAAGGTCATTGGAAATTTTACCGTAGAGGGGAGCTCAAAACCCAATGCTTTTTCAAGCAAAGTGTAAAGCTAAATTGGAATTTCTAGAGGCGGGTAAAAACCAAAAATGCTTTACGTGGTATCAAAAGGGTACGGATGTTTCCTTGGAGAATACAATGCTGAAAAACAAGAAGTTAGTATTATACAACAACACTAAAGGTTTCATTAAAAGTGGAAGGATCAGCAACATGCTAATGGTAAGGTTTTACTGAAGTCCTTCCCACTTCTACCAGAAACGGATGGGTTTTTGCTTGCCGGTGAACAAGTGTTAAGTAGTAATTTCTGGCAGTAGATACCAAATCTTGATCAACCACATTTCCTCAAACAAGCCCCAGGGTCGATATTTCAGATGTCGTATTTTCTGAATGTTCAAATTTTTTTGTCCTTATGGTAGTACACGTAAAGTAAATCTTATACTACGAACTGTTTCAAACTTTTCCTTGGTGAGTGGTTAAGGATCATGCCAGTCTTTGACACAACCCTATTTAGCAAGGTGTTTTTCATGAGTACCTGATCCTGACAAACTTGGAGGGCATATAGCATGTGCAAAACTGTTTTCTTGTAGGAATTAAACATCATTTGTCTTGAACATGCGCCATCTTGGATTTCTTGTTTTTTTTTTTAAAAAGCCTCAAAAACCCGTCAGAATTTACTAAAAATTAATCAAAACCAATAAAGAAATGTAAAATGGTGTAACAAAAATGTAGAGGAAAAGAGGGTAAATTTAGAATTCCACACAGAAAGGCTTAAAGAGCCAAATTTCCAAAACCGTGACCGTCGTACTGTTATTGCAGTGAAAACTAAACTGAAATATCACACCAAACTATGGCTAGATAGATTTTCGGAAAAGGCACAAAGTTTGGTGGTGTTTGCTTCAATCTTAAGACCGTTACGGATGTTCAAAATTAGAGCTCTCCTCCCCAAGACTAAATAGGGTTAGTCAAGGAAATGGAACCGAGACTGGTCGTTACTAAACACTGGTCATTAGGGTGTGTATGTTCGCGTTTCAGACTTTTTTGTATCAGCCTGTATTTTTGATACCAAGATCACTTCAACCCATATTTACCATTTAATTTTTTCTTTATTTTACAAAACTATATTATATTTACTGTTACTTGCATGTAGTACAATTTTAATTGAATTAATGTGATAAATGAATTTTACTTTGATGTGGAAGATAATATACTAGGAGCACTAATAGGCCATTTTCATGATGGCGTCATTTGACTACAACTACCAGAGTTCAATTCGTTTTCCTTTTCAAATTCAAATTTTGTAATCCCACTGGAGTGCAAAGAATAATAGCTCTAATTAGCATGAGAAAACAAACAACTGAAGGATTCTGGTAGTTGTAGTCAAATGACGGCATAGTGAAAATGTCCTATTTCCAAATATCGAGATTTTCACATGAGCAGTACATATACACTCAATCTCGTTTTCTCATGAGAAAGAAAGAAAGTCGAGTGAAACTTGACTAGTTCCATGCATGCGCGTTTAGTTTTTAGGATTCTGGGGTAAACCACAAGCCATGACCAAGGAGGGGTACTCGCATCTTAAAGGGATGGTGAAAAAAATTAGTACCCCCAAAACCCCATGAGTGTGAACTTATCCCCCAGTCCCCCTCATCATTCCCTTCCCCCCCCCCCCCCCCCCCCACCGGCCAAAAAAATACAACAACAACAACCCCACTGGGCTACATTTTAACTCCCTTCGCTAAAAAAAGCAAATTGGACCAAAATATCGTTTTTTCTCCCACCCCCCACCCCCCCCCCTCACAACCTTAAAAAAAAAAAAAAAAACCAAGTACCCCTCCTGGGAGTCTTGTGCAGTTCTGTAAATGCTCGAGTTGTGTTAGATGTTTAATAATAAAATAGCCACCCATATTGATTTACTCTAATGGAAGAAAAGTGAACAAACTGAATAAAAAGTGTTTTGGTGTGTCTGTTTACTTAGCTTTCTGTTAGAAATCAAAATGCCTTTGGTCTCCTTTTCAAAGAGATGCCTGGCAGACAGCTGTTCATATGGAAGTGAGACAGTGTAATTTTTTACAAGTAGTTTTGTTGCAAAAGATAACCTTCATCAAGGGAAGATTGATACGGACAACTAAGTTCAATCTATGCCTTGAATGATGTACACCAAATCTCTGACAGCTACTTAAACGGATTCAAGTACTACAAAACAGTGACCACCCACCCCCTCCCCCATCAGGGCCTAAAGACTGGGGTTTATGTGAAATGAATGGTTTTGCACCAGGCAGGCATCACTTTGATAAAGAGGCCTTTAGCCTGTGAATACAGCTGCCTCACAGCAGTTGGCCAGCTGTTGGTCATCAGGAGAGACTGGGAATTTTTTAAAAACTCGATCGGCTGCCCCATAACAGCTTGCATTGTTTTACTCCAGAAATCCTGAAGTAAAAAAATTCCAGTTCCCCAGAGTCTCTCCTGGCAACCAACAGCTGGCCAAAGAGCCTGACGACTCTGGTGCGAGATTGCAGCCACATTGGAGGTACAGAACAATGAAATATATTTGCAATATTTTACAAAGGAAAATGGTTTTTATTGTTTTATGCCTCCAATGTGGCCACCGTGAAAACCTTCCATTGCATACTTTCTAGACAATATCCTTAATACGAAGAGGATTGATGAGGCTGCACACACCGTAAAGAACTTAATATCACAGCTACACACACAAGAAACATCTCACAATTTTCAGTGTCAAACATAAACCCTGAAATTCCCCAATTTCAGTTTCAACCTTGGCATGTATCTGTTGTGGTTCAATCTTAATTTCCCTTTGTTCTTGTGTATGTATGATAATGAGGATAAAGCAAAGGAAAATGAACATTAAACCAGGGATAAAATTGAACCACAACATATCCTCTTGTTTCTCTTAGGGCTGGGATAGCCCACGTCCACACAAATATGGCCGATAGCTTCAGAGCAAGAATTACTATCTCCCTACTGTGCATTTCAGTTTCTTCTTGCTTTACAATCCCTCAAGAAAAGAGGGCTGGCTTGGTAGTCTAAGACTTTCAAAACTGAAAAATGAACATGTGGGAATGACATCTGTAGTGTATGTGATCAGATCGCTCAAAAACCTCATAATGGAAAAACCCATCCAGATATGGGATACTTCTTGTGATATGATGGCTGAAGTTAAGACCAAGTCCAATCCTTTAACCTGAGTTCGGGTGAATTTAATTAGACACACTGATCTGTTGTGACAGCTCCTAAGTGCACAGACTTTTCAACCGAATGTTTCTGATCAGATGGCATATGGTTTTTCAATAACAAAAATCTCAATAATTTATGTTTAGTACATACTAATTTCAACCAATTCAAATTTACTATAATCAGGTTACGAAAAAGGTGGAAAAAAAACGTTTGACTAAATTTTTCACACTTAAACCAATCAGAGGAATTTATGGGCACTACCCATTTGTCAGAACTGACTGACCGCACTGGCCAGTCTGTAAATCAAATGCGTCATTTTGAAGATCAAACTGACTGGTCTGGTAGGGCAGTTCTGGCAAATGGAAAATGCCCAAAGTTTAAATAAAATCATCTTGACACCTTGAAGGAAATTATAACCCGTGTGTGTGGGGAGGTGTGTGTGTGTGTGGGGGGGGGGGGGGGGGGAAGGGTAAGCAGTTGGGGATGTGAACTTCCAGCCTCCCTCTTCCGGTTCCAAGCTACCAACTCTGGGTACTATTTCTGTGGCAAAATATTAAATAAATGGCACTGCAATATTAATATTGCCAAATTTTTCATTTCTCCTGCTTTCAACCCTCTAACAACACAAAGTTAGTGTTGTCCTATCTCCATTCAATTCTTGCTCCCTTTCTCCAACTTCCAACCCTCTTTTTTATCATGTTACTAGTCAGACTAAGTAAGAGTTCCGGTAAGTTAAAATTGCTCTAGTCTGGAAAATTGTTCCTTCAAACAGTTTGGCCATTCACATGTATATGTACATAACCACATAAAATTGTGCATAGAAAAAGGAACAATTCTTTAGAGAGAACATGTAGTTCATTAGCACACAACTGAGTCCATCACATTTAGTAAGCTGATGACGGTGATGGTGGTTGTTTTTCTGAACAACAAGATCTTTTTGGAACTTCCTCTGCTTGTTTCGGCCGTACAAGGGCATTTTTTCCAACTGGAGCTTCTGCTTGTTCTTGGGGGAGTCTGCGAGCTAAGATAAGGATAACATGAATTTGAATTGGGAAAATGCAATTGATGCTACAATAAGAAAATGAAGCAATCATGAACATATGTTTCCAAAATAATTTTACAAAATATAGCCTTGGAACTTGGAAATCCAAAGATGGTGCAAGTCACTGGGCTAAAAGAATTGTTGTATATTACTTACACAACTCTTCAAAGAGCCAGTGGACATTCTTGTTTGTGCGAGCACTTGTCTCAACAAATATTGCTTCTACACTGCTTGCAAACTCCTCTGCTTCTTCCGACGGAACCTGAGAAACAACATTGGAATAAGAACATTTATGTATTATACAGTGATGTATTATTCACAAGCCTACTCAGAAAAAAGAAATCCGAGTGTTTCTAACAGGAGTCAAACCTACATGTATGACCTTCCATGTACTAATTTGGATGCTCCACCATTGAGCTATAAGAAATTCATGGTTCCCTGGCTTAAGACAGAATTCCCTGACTTTTCCTTGACTGTAGCAACCCTGAGTAACCTTCTGATTGGTTGAATACTTAACGGGGAACCAATCTACACAAACAGTATTAATGGGGTTTTGACGGGCTACAATAGCCAGCTTACCTCCCGTTGATCGGCTTTATCACACTTGTTGCCAGCGATAGCAATAAGAATATCAGGTGGGCCAAATCGTGTTAACTCCTTGATCCAAGTCTTTAAAGCGTGAAATGAACTCTGAAAACAAAAGAAAACTATAATGTTATTACTTATCTACAGGTACCTGTAGTGTTTTATAAATAGAGGTTTCATACTATTTATAAGCCAATACGAAGAAACCACAGGTATTAACTACTCTTTCCTGGATGTGCCCATTGATAGACCTGGGCACAGAGACAATGTGGCACAAAGTGACTTGCTCAAGCCACACTTTGGTAGCAGTTGCCTAAGAAGGCAGGAGCTTAGCCCAGTTTCTGTAGCAGGAAGGAACTAGGATGTATTATACTACTCTCCCATCGAGGGGAGAATGAGGTACAACAAAGAGACAATATAGAGCAATGCAAGTTGTCTATGGAACACAGTTTATTCAGTTATTTTATTAAACATGGAAGACAATCAACTTACATC
Source organism: Pavona decussata (assembly GCF_977016875.1). Taxonomy (NCBI): domain Eukaryota; kingdom Metazoa; phylum Cnidaria; class Anthozoa; order Scleractinia; family Agariciidae; genus Pavona; species Pavona decussata. The sequence continues at coordinate 903,554 of NW_028145475.1, read as the reverse complement.
ACTTGTTATATCATAAACTAAAATGGCCGCAGCAGCATCTCGATAGTAAAGTGGAGCCAGACTTTTGAACTGAACAAAACAAACAAAAACCATTCTTAGTTTACTGACTTGTATACATGTATGTATAATAATTTTACCAAAGCACAGATTCTCTTTGAAAGCTTAATGATTACATGAACCTACCCTCTCTTGTCCAGCAGTATCCCATATATTGAATTTGAAAGCTTGATCCCCTACAAGCATCATTTTTGTCATAAAAGCAGCTCTGAAATAAGAGGAAGCAACAAGGGAAGATTTAAAATTTGTGACAACTACAAAGGCTAGGAGTTATTAATCATTATACTGTTGACATTTTCAGTAAATTAATCCAGAGTACTGTCATGCATCCCAGTAGTCACACACATCATTGTTTACTCTCCAAAGAGTACCACGTAGCTCCAGTAAGATGGTCATTTTATTGGCAACCACCCAATATGTCAGGTCAGATCATAGGTTTGGACAAAAGGTAAGTTCAAACTTAACCTTTGGGCCAACTGTCTTGGAGTTGAAGACAGTGTTTGTCAGAGAAACACAGGATGATTTCTGTCAATTGGTGAAATAATGTTTGATTATGATGATGCTGGTGGAAGTGGTAGTCATAATCATATGGCAATGGTGGCAATGGTACTGGCCATGATGGAGCCAATGAAGATGACGATGATGGCGATGGTGATTATGTTGATAGAGGTGGTGGCGGTGACAGTAATGATAATGATGGTGATGCAGAGGACGTCAATAATGGTAATGATGATGATAATGATGATGATGATGATGATGATGATGATGATGATGATGATGCTGATGAACAGGAGGAGGAGAAGGGGGGCAGTGAAGACGATGTCATTGTGATTAAGCTTGTCCTCTCTAATCTTCACAAAATACAAATAGCAGAGGCTGGAATCATGGGTTGCTTATCAGTTACACAGAACCATATTCAGTAAGAAAATATCATCATTTCAGGGACAAATTCTGAGATGCTTACCATTTTGCCAAAAAATCCGGAAATTTGAAATACAAATTAAATGCTTCAGATTGTTTTTGGAAATTCCCTTCAGAACTTATGGAGTGCCAGTAGCAGGTACTCCTTGTGCTCTCTTTGGAAATTTTATTCCATTTTGTTCATCCATCCCATAATTTTTAAGTTCAATTAAGAAGAGTCTGACTGAATTGTAAATGATACATGTAAGTGTCATCTTTTCCAGTTTACAAAGTGATTTATTTACCGGTCATCAAAGGCATTATTTTCTGCACATGGTGTTAGTACCCGAGAGTTCATGCATAATGAATTGCACTGTCACCTCACTATACAAGAAGCAAAATATTCATTTCAAAATGTATAGATCTGCTGTCATTGAAAAGTAAAAATGATACAAAGTGGAGGGCCTCACAATTTCTGAAACTTTTCAAATGAAATGGCATGTCCACTCGTGACCAGTTATTTTGATTTTCAAACCGGAAGCGTGCTGCAGCGCACTTACATGTAAGTCTGATCATGTGTTCCTTGAAATGAAGTAGCTATATAATTACAGAACCTATTCTGAATGTCACTGTATGTGTATAATTTTGTAGTTTTGCTTGAACATCGAGAATGTGATGCCACGATATATGAACAATCAATATTTTGATAAACAGGAAAACTTAAGTCTCATTGTTCTTACCCTATGGTGGGCGGCGATGAGGCATTAAATGAATCGGAGACAAACCGATGAACCAAGCACGACTTGCCAACACCCGCATCCTTCGGAAATAGATAAAATACTGACGCATCAGTTCAAAAGATCAATCACTTTTGTGAATATGTAGAAAAGTTAGGCAAAAGCACTAAATAGAAGGCCACGGTAATTTGCAGTTTCAGCTCTACTATATTGTTCTTACCCCAAGAAGACAGAGCTTTATTTCTCTTATGCTGCCTCCTGGAGTATTGTACGCTCGATGCATCTTCCGTCTCGATCCCTATCCACTCTTCCTCTTTGTCAACAAGTGCTCATTTTCACATTTTCAAAGATGATAAGGCCAAGGTACATTTCTAAAACTTGCAAATTTTATGTAAAGAAGGTTCTCCTCGTGGAGACTGGGAAGGACTGTAAACGCTGGTGCATTGTGGGATTTATGCAGGATTTCAATATGGCGGCAAAAAGGGACAGGGTGAGAAAATCAAAACAAAAGCGTTTTTTTGATATAAATATCCTTCGTCGTTTAACTGTTAAACTGTGTTTTGATGAATTTTCGCAGCAAACGTCTCTTAACTGGAAGCCGGTCCAGAGAAAGCCGTTGTAAGTAATTTAGTATTCATTTGACTCCGTCACTAAGCAAAAATCTTGCTAGGAGTTTGTAAACATAAAGTTATCCACGGAGAAGAATCTTTTTAGTATGGATTTAATTAATTAATATAGTTTCTTGTTTATTTTTGCTCATGTAAAAGTGACAACAGCCGTGTGATCCGCTTCAAGTGTTCACTACAGAATACCATTTTGGATGTTCTCCGCTCAAAGGGCTGGACAGAAATTCGAGAGTAAGTTTGCAATGTTTTTGTCAGTAGAAGATTAAATTTTTCAATGCAATGCCATTAACAGAGAATCTGAATTTCTTTTTTGATTGTCATTTTTTGAAGTTGTGACTGTCACAGTCACATGAGCAGTAACACATTACCATGGGAACAGATATCAATTTAAAATTCTGAATGTGATGAGTCCTTTGATCCCTTTCAATTTTGAATACAAGTAAACCTCTTCATTACACCTCTTCACAGGTGGATAGGGAAGGGGCATTTTTCTTCCAGTTGATGCATTTTTTTGTCCACTGTAAGTGCCTTGTCATTATGTGAATCACATAAATCTGGATTGAGCAATCCATTGGATTGGATAGGGAATTGATTACACACACTCAGAATTAAGAAAATTTTCTCATGAAGAAACAAGTCAAATTTACATGGGTAATTTAGCCCCCAGTGTTATCTCTATGAGTATAATAAATGTATTGAAGACCCTGAAGAGAACATGCAAGCCCTCCAATCTGGGGTCTCAGGCAAGGGTGCGAGCAGCAAGTGAAGGAACCATGAGAGGGTTGGGTTGGAAGCCCAGCCCCAATCCTCTCGCAGTTTACTTCGCTCTCTGCTCGCACCCCAAATATGTCTTACAAGTGTGATACCCCAGTTGCAGGGCTGTCAACCTCCAACGTCTTCAATTATTATGGAGAATATGACTTCCCAACCAGAAGCAACAAATCACCTTACAGGGGCGTGGCATCAAGGCTACATTCATCCCTTCGGTGGGGGGGAGGGGGGGAATAAGTCTATAAATCACTAAAAGAAGCAACGGGGAACATTTCACATATTATTATTGGCAAGTCAACCAAGCGACAAATAGCAAACTTAGGCAATTATCCATGAGATTACAGACATAAATATGGAGACCATGAGAAGATAAGGTTAAAAATCTGGAGACCGGGAGATCATGTTCAAAATCTGGAGTCTCCCAGATTATCCGGGAGAGTTGACAGCCCTGCAGTTGGAGAGCTTGCTTGCTGGCTATGAAGGCAGCATCCCCAGAGACCCACAGACATAAAGGGGGCAACAAAAATAATAGGAGGGACAAAATTCAGCAAAGAAAAGTCATAGGGCTTTCAAAAGAAGTGATTAATTAAGTACCATTGCAATCAGTGAGAATTAAATACTGTTTATTTTTATGATTGAAAGGGAAGGTGAGTGGGATTTTTACTGGTGCGATGTGGGATGGATGAGAGAATACTTTGACCATACATACATGGAGGAACATGTCAAGATCTGCCATTTTAGGAACCACTATGAGGTACAAATATTTGCTGTTTGTGTAGTGGTTTACCAAGCCACCTAACAAGATTTAGTGTTTTTAAACTGAGAGAAGCATTTTCATAACCCTGTATGGGAAAAGGAATCAACCATAATAACAAATAATTTATTTTATTTACTGATTGAAGTAGACCTTGATCTCACTTACTCAGTTTAGTGGTGCTGTAACGTCCAAATAATGTGTTATGACACCCAGTTGACCTGCAAAGACTTTTCTTAATGAGGGAATATCTGAGTTTGCTTGAAAGGGTTGTTCTGGTATGAATACCGTATTTCCTCAAATAAGCGCTATATTCTAATAAGCACCCTCGTCCATTTTCATGTATAATGTTGTAGATTTTTTCCATATGAAGATTTAAGAAAAAATAATAAGCAAATAAGAGTCCCTCTTCTTGGCCAAAATTTTAAATAAGCACCTGGGTGCTTATTCTAGGAAATACAGTTAGCTGTATTTCTAATTTAAGTTTTTGTTTTCTTTGGTTAATTTCTTAATTTGTTTACTCTAGTTGACTCGAAAGAATCTCATGGCAAAGAATCTAAAGAGGCTTAAGAAACAACTGGAAAGAGAGTATGGAAAACTTGAAGCTGCAAAGTATCCTTGAGTAGTGCAAAAAATGTGATGTTATGTGTTAAGCCTTGCGAAGAAATGATAGACTGAGGTATTTTGCAGGCAGTGACACAGGCATCCTCAGAATGTCATAGGGTTGACTCCAGGTGGGAGAACTCAAATTTTCTTTTTCCTAGTATGTCTGTGTATCTGACTGAAAAATACCTTAATCCCTAAGTTTTACCTGATTATTCCATCTCAAGATACGGTCAAATGCTTTAAACAGATTATTATATTTATTTACTGGTCTGTTTGTATGGCAATGCCTTAATTTATTGTTTTTGAGTGTTTGTGAAAGGAAAAATTAATTTCTAAGGTAGACTAACTATTACTTGTCTTAAAAATCAACCCCTAAGTATTTGCACAATTACAGAACCATGAATTTAACTTTCTAAATTTATAATAATAATTATTTATTGATACTGGGACCTTATATTGAGAAAACATTCCTGTCTTTTTTTTTTTATATCAAACTTGTGGACCCACCACTAGTCCACTTGGTGGTAATTTAGAGCCCAACTTCTTTTAAATAAGGTTACAACTTCCCCAGGGGGGGGGGGGGGGGCAGAGGTACTAGGTTATGCTTGTGATAGGGAGTGGCGAAGACCTTTAGTGGGCCTGAAATTGGCAAATGAGGACTTGTTTGGGTTATAAATTTCCACACAGACTTTTTTTCTGGTGAGAAAGATGTTGGCAGTAACTATTTTAAAGATTTTATATGGGGAAGAATGACCTTTTTTGGGTAATCTTTTGGGTGGCTACACTTTCTTTGGATCCAGTTTTATCCTCATGAGTACACTAATGCTCATTGACATAAGGCCCCTAAATCGTTACAGTCTTAGTAATAGAGCTCTTTTACAGGGTGGGGTAGTTAATCCCAAACCCCAGCCTGGAGGGCCCGGAACTGTCTTTGCCTGGTATCTTTCCCAAAACCTGTCTGGCTTGGCTGGACCTGCCAGGAGCTTGAGTCCCCATCAGCATGGCTCTTGGGATCATAGCAACACACAAGCTTCTACACCATAGCATGGTAACAGCCCAGGACTAATAGAAGTAACAACTTGGCCACATTCACACCTCTCTATGACTATATACCTGAGTGTCCCCTTCGTCAGCATTTTGACAGTTTATACTCACATTTTAGTGAGTTCAAAAGCGAACGATGAGAATGACCTGAGACACTGTCAGTGGTACTATTAAGAAAAGCTTGGACCATTTCATATTTTGTTGAGTGGCTCTCTGTATTTCCTTAACTTGTCTTTAGGTGTGACTTCTTTCCAACCACGTTTGAACTTCCAGTAAGTTCCAGATAAATAAACTTCTTTCTCAAAGCTCATATTAAAAAGACTGTTAGCCATACCAAATCCTTTTAGTAGACATCTATTTAAGGAAACAGAGCAAAGATTAATTATTTTTCTGTCAGTTCCTTGAATAACCTGTTTGTGCTGATTTTGAATGATTTCGTTGACTGTGACCCCTCGTCATACTCACCTCCCCTGGTGAGGGATAAGGCCACATCTATCTCCTGCCATCTCTGTTGATCTTTTGTTACCTTCCCAGCCTTGCCACTCTCCACTAAGCCCATTTGTCAGTATAGATTGCACAGTTCTCTGCCATGTTAACAGTCATGTCCCTTTAAAATTAATATCCAAGGCACATGGGAGATATTTCTTTCCTGATGTTAAAAAGTTTGCTAGGATTGGCATTAATGTCAATGTGTGCCATATGCATGATGGAATAAATGTGATAGTCAATACTTTAAACCTGGTGAATACATGAGAATGATGTGTTATTCAGTAAGTGACACAGGCATACTCAGAAAAAAATCAGAGTGCTCCTATCAGGAGTCGAACTGAAGACCAATTACAGGATGTTTGTCCCATGAACCTAGTTTAATGGCCTTAGCTCTCATGAATCTCCTGTAGCTCAATGGTAGAGCATCCAAACTAATGGCCTTAGCTCCCACGAATCTCCTGTAGCTCAATTGTAGAGCATCCAAACTAGAAATCGAAAGGTCTTAGGTTCGGCTCCTGATAGGAACACTCAGATTTTTTTCCCAGTATGCCTGTGTCACTTACTGAATAACACGTCATTCTCATGTATTCACCAGGCTTAACATATTCTATCACATTTATTCCAAGATTAATTTACTTGTGATGAACATGTCTTTCTCTTATTATTTATTAATTAATAATTTTCTCTGGCTCTCACTGCCTGCTCCAGATGGAGTACCACATTTTTGTTGAAGAATTCAAAAGGAACCCTGGTACAACATGGATTATGAAGCCTGTGAGTTTTAACACTTTTGATAATGCAGCTATCAGTATTAAGCCTAAGAGGCACAGACACTGGAATTATACATTTCCAGGAAAGCCAGATTCAAATTCACAACCCCTGGACAACAGGAAATTTCCTTCAGGGTAAATGCCAAATTTCCTATCCTGAGGTGACAGCCAGGGCTCCATATCATAGAGGTTAGGGTAGCTAGGGTAGGGAAAGGATAGGGAACATGGATGGTGCAGTGGTGAGAGCACTCGCCTCCCACCAGTGTGGCCCAGACTTGGCGTCATGTGGGTTGAGTTTATTTGTTGTTGGTTCTCAGCCTTGCCCTGAGAAGTTTTTCTACAGGTTCTCTGGTTTGCCCCTCTCCTCAAAAACCAACATTTCCAAATTCCAATTTGATCTGTATTATTGTCCCTATGTTATTGATATTAATTAAAACTACCCTGAGACTTAAAATCATCTTTCTGTGAGTACCAGTGCACATTTTATAAATTTCTTTTGTTTTCAAAATTTTTGAGTTGTACTGTTTCCTTTGTTTTACTTACACATCATTGATGCTCTGGTTCTCACAGAATTGAGGGTATTTTCCTGTTTTGTAAATAGCCTTATTTTGCTGTTAAATGTGCAGTTACAATTTTTTGACAATAATAATTGTTATGATAATCATTGTCTAATATTGTTTGAGAAATCTTGGTTTCATTCACTGGAACCAGAATATTTGTTTCTGTGTGAGCTAGTAGTCTTGTCATTCTCAGTATAGCAACGGCTTTGATTTTTTGTTGGCAGTGGGTCAGCTTTTTATATCTCACCATTGGGGAAATGAACTAAGCAGATTACTTGTGAGGTGGTGGGTAGGGAGCATGCCAAACAAAGGCATTTCTTTTTTAATTACATGTCAACTTTGTGTCAAAAATTACCCTCTCTTTTTCATCCCATTTGATTTTATGTGAAAATGTGATCAAGGATTATCAGCAGCATTGGAGAAACCATGCAAGTTGAGGATAATGATTGACTGTGCAGTTCTAGAAAAAATCCATACCCACCCCATGGAGGGTCATTAGAAATTTCTTTGAGGAGGGGGGGGGGGGGTTCTTAAATGCCAGAATTTTAGATACAAAGTATGAGGCTAAACTGGAATTTTTGGTGGGAGAGTTGGGGGGGGGGGGGGGGGAGGAAAGCAAAAAAACCTTCTATAGGAGGAGTATGGATATTTTCTGGAGCTGCACCTTGTGTGTAATGACTATTAGTATAAAGTGCACCAAGACAGTTTTCATTAACTAGTAAATGAGTAAGTGAGGTTAATTTTGCAGGTAGGCAAGTCTCAAGGAAAGGGGATTTTCCTGTTCAGAAAGCTAAAAGACATCATGGATTGGAGAAAGGTTATTATAATATAATTATTAAAGACAGAGTAATCAAATAATATTAACACAGCCACCATCAAATCTTGACAGGATAATCCTGCCACAAGTAGGCTCCCATAGGATGACTTTGTTAGCAGGGAGCTCTTGATTGCGATGGCAGTGACCTGCAAGGGAGAGGTATCTAGCTGCTAGTGCCAGTTAACTTTAGTTAGTATTTTGTAGTAAAGGTTGCCATGGAAATGATGAATTTAAGGTTTTATATTGTAATATATTATTGACAGTTAATTATGGCAATAAGAATTTTCATAATTATGGTCAAATTTTAGTTTTTATAAATTAAACTAAATAAATCAGACATTGAGTAGCAAATGAATATAATATTATGCTTGTTTCTTTCATCTTTCTTTGGTTAAGCATCACCCAATTGAAGGCTTTTTTGACTGGCCCATGGCCAATACTATAATAATAATTATTATATAGCACATGTGAATTAATAATTATTTTAAAAAGATGTATGTCCCTCTTTGTAATTGTTAGGAAGATCCCTATCGTGCTGCCATGTCAGATGACAGAGTAAGTAGCTAGCAATTTGTCTTGTAAAATGTGTCATGATTTGTATTTTCAATGACCCACTTTTATAAAAGCTCAAGGCAGGGCTGGGTATATGTTGTGGTTTAATTTTTTTTGGTTTACAATCTGAGACAAAGGGAAACTGGTGTGAAGATTTTTAAACCAAAACAATTTTGAACCACAACACATGCATGTAGTGAGACACCTTGTGATATCTTTTTGTATGACGTAATATTATGCATGTTTATGACAGTTTTCAGGGTACATATCTTTCATGGTTAGGGAGGAATGAATAGTTGTGTTTGTTGTTTGCCTCTTGCATCCTTTGTACATAATTTGACCCAGATCTAACATGAGTTTGGTGGGGCAGAGGTTGGGATGGAGAGACATTATGGGTCCATAGCAGAAGGAATTGTTTATGTTTTAGAGGGTTTGTGGAAGGGGCAGATTTGTAGGAAATGCTGGTAAGGGGCAGCAAAAGAAAATAAACATGGTCTGTGAATCTTTTGCTAACTTTGTTGTCAGAGGGATGACAAAGAAGCACCAGAGGCTTATGTGGTACAGCGCTATGTGGAAAATCCCTACTTAATAGGAGGTACGCATCTCTTTTAGTTTCCTTAAGGCCCATTTAAATGGCAACTTTTGTTCAACAAAAGTTGAACAGATGTTGGGCAAATGTTAAACGGATTGCTCAAACAGCTTCAACGCCATTCAACATTTTCAAGAGCAAAGGAAATGTTGAATCAATGTGGAATGAAAATTCTAACCAATCAATTTTTTTTGCACTTTCAACACACTTTCCCATCATTTAGTTCAACAAAGTGTTGAAAACGTATATTGCAGCAAACATTTTGTTGAAACCTTTTAAACGGGCCTTTACTCTCTTTGAGTTTTATTCTCTTGTACTCCTTGGGTATTCTTGCTTGACGTGTTTACTCCATAATCTGAGACTTAATATTGGGAACAAAGGAAGAAACAAATAAATTGTTCAACTCTAAATATACAGTCGACTCCTGATATCTCAAACCTTCAAGGGCAATTGAAAAAGGTTCGAGTTATCGGGAGTTCGAGTTATCGAGGGTAAAATTATATAAAAAAATGACCTGAAATGAAAGAAAAATGGGTTCGAGTTAGCACGAGGTTTGAGTAAGTGAGGGTTCAAGTTGTTGGGAGTCGACTGTATGTCTCCTCAGGAAGCAGAAAAAGATCGAACAATAAATCAAGGTTTAAGTTCTAATAAAGGATTTTATCATCAAACTTTAGATGACTTCATGGCAGATGATTGGCAAGAAAGAAAGTTTACTTACTTTCATATTTTAGTCAGCTTTTGCCAGGAGAAAATTTTGTTAACAACTTGTCTTTGAAAGTTTCTTTGAGGCACTTTTAGCAAAGTTTGTTGGATAACGAAAATGCCATCCAGACATGTAAAACAATTTGTTTAAGTAAAGGTCTTCTGCTAAGCTATAATTATGTGTGAGTAAATCTGAAAATAAAGTAATTACTAAGTTAAAAGTATCTCTTAAAAAATCTCTCTTTTGGTGTTTTCTCCAATGTAGGTAGAAAGTTTGATTTAAGAGTGTATGTCCTTGTAACCACAGTAAGTATTGTCACTGTTTTGGTTTTTAAAATTAATATCAGATGCAATAATTTATGGTAAATATTGCAGAAAAATTCTTAACTAACCTGTTAAGCATACCAGTAATTGCCCTTAGTGTACTGCCTATATAGAGGGTCGTACAGGGGTATCTTCGTGATGCGTGATTAGCTGATTTTATTTCCCGTGAAACGTGAATGTAATAAATTATTCTTCGTAATCCGTGACCTGAAGGTTTTGCGTGACCCGTGAAGAGCTTGAAAACGAAATTTTCATTTCTGTGATCCGTGATTTGCTATTTTTTCTGTTTGTGAACCATGCAAGAGACCCCCCTGCACGACCCTCTATATAAGCTAGCGTTGTATCAGGAGTACATGGGCTTTGAGCTTGATATGAAAATTGCACCAAGAACCATGAGTTTGAGATCAAGGTCATTTTGATCTCAAGTGATTGTAAGCAGTGACCTACCTAACCCTTTCTAAAAGGTAACTGTTGTGCCTATTGCCTAATATATACCTACTGAATAATAAAATCAGAACTTTATTATCTAGTTATTTAAACCTGATTCACAATTCATGCAATCTCAAATTCAACTTGAGTTCACATAAACTCATAACTCATAAATTCCCTTCCCCCATTGAAAATGGGTATCAATATTTAAGCTTCAGGGTCCAGTTATTCAAAGCCTGATTAAGCTAATCTCAGATTAACATGAACTTTGATGCAAGTTTAATTAAAATCAATAAAGATTCTCCCAAAAGACTTTTGTCCCTCAGTTTTGCCTTAGACTTTTCTTAACCTTTAGGTTGAAATTAGCCTCTTAAACCTTTTACAATGAGTAAGATGAAAACCTTGATTAACTTTTAGTTGTGGATTAGCGTTCATCGTCTTTCGAACAACCGGGCCCAGTTAATGAGTATCCATTTTGGGGTCAGGTCTGTAAAATGAGTGAAGAGTGAAAATTACACATTTTGCATTGAAAGTGTGTCAGGGTTTCAATTAGTCAGCTACACATCTCCATCAGAACTTTTGCAGAGTACCTCCAACAAAGTAATTGCCCTCCATATTACAAGAACAGACTTATGTTGTTCATGTTCATTGATTTGCTGGCAATTTACTCCTCAGTATGTCCCAATGTGCGTCTGGCTTTATAGAGAAGGCTTTGCAAGATTTTCAAATACAAGATTTTCCTTGGATTCAATAGATGATACATGTATCCTGCCCTACTGATTGTTGACCTTGCTTTTTCCTATAAAATGTTTTACCGCTCTTTAGCTAATTTTTGATATATTTTTTTATGTCTAATGGTATCTGATTCTAGTTGTTTGTACAACCACCTTTAGTGGAACTACTTGAGACAAGGTTAACACTTAAGGACTGAAAAAAATTGTAAAAAAGGCCTTTGCTAGAATATCTGTAAGTTGTTGGTTAGGTTTATATTAGTCAATATTCTAGATAAGGAAAACCATAGATGTAACAATCAATACATACCCTCTGGTACTTACGCCCTTTGGTTCATGACTTGTTTACTTTCATTAACACTTATTTTTTCTGGGTAGGGGAGTTGACACACATCTGGTGTCATTCTATCAGAGACCAAATTATATCACAATGTCCAATAAATTAACGTAAATTGGAAATCCATGAGTAACAGCTAGCCCAGACTTTTGAACCACGACATAAAACCCCACCAACCAACTGACCAGTCATTCAGTCTGGGGTTAACTTAGGGGTTAGATTCTAAAGAAACTGTGGTGCTGTGTCGATGGAGAGTAGAAACAAATGTTTGGTTTATCAACAGAGTTGATAACTTAAGGTAAATTGGCCATCGTAAAGAGATTCAGTCAATCAGTCAGTCAGTCACAAAACGTTGGAATGCAAAGGACTACACAACACACAAATAAACTGTTCTAAATACTTTCTGTTGCCGAATACACTAATTAAATGTAATACAATGGCCCAAAGTAAATTGCCCTTTGCTGTAGTGTCATCCCTTCCATCAGTTTGGTTTATTCAGTCAGTCAGTCAGTCAGTCAGTCAGTCAGTCAGTTGATCAGCCAGTTAGTCAACCAATCATTTAATCCTTGACGTTTGAACACCGCAGATGTGCATCTCACTAATGTTGCTATTCAGAAAACAGCTCCTGATTATGATGCTGAAAAGGTATGTTAAGTTGAGAACAACCCAAAACCCAAGCAAAGTGTTTTGTATTTTTAATAAATCTTTGGTCCAAAATGACATCGGTATGTTTGAGAAATGCATGCCAGCTCTGAAAAAGGGTACCAGAAAATTGCATGTTTTGGTCTGAAATAATGTCAGAGTTTGGAAAACCAAGCCACACACCCCAACAAAAATTACGAGGAGTACCCCCCATGGGGTTACAACTGAATGCAATAAAGCTTATTATTAAAAACTGTATAAATGCAATTTGAGCGATTTGATTGGCTTAGTGGCCATGGTATATGAGCCATTAATTACCATGCCCGAGAAATAGCCACCATTAAATCCTCTTCTGGTTGTTCTTGCAAAGTGAAATCAGCAAAACCTAGCAATATTTCTTGATTGCTTTTAATGAAACAATCATTATTCCACTCCACTTGTTGGAGATGAGATGATTATAACCAACTTGGTGCTACATGCCTTGTTGGCTATCTATCATCTCATATCCAATGTGCGCTCGTGGAATAATTATTGTTTATTACATGAATGACTTCACATTTACCATCTTTGTCTTTGTAATCAATTTATCCTTAAATATATGTAAAGCAACTTTACAAGTGTGACTTGACAATAATTGATTTTTTCAACTTAAAATATTCCAGGGTTGCAAGTGGTCTTTACAACAGCTAAGGAGGTATCTTGTTGCAAAACATGGCATAGAGAAGGTAAAAATAACCATTTAATAATAACTGACTTTTTATTTACATTATGTTTTCTTCTCTGAGTCATTATGAAATGTTCCATGTTCCTATTGTAAGGTAGTGATTCCTAAGGCCTGGTTCACACTAGCGACAGAAGCCGATTTGGAATGGCAGTCAGAATCAGAAGAATCTTCTGACCTACCGGTAGTATGAATCAATACAATGAAAGCAGAAACAGAAGCCTTGGAGTTGCTTTTGTTCAAAATGGCGGAAGGCCGCCATGTTTTCTGTTCTAAATCTCACGTAAAGGAATTGGGAATGAGCTATGTGATTGGTTGATTCTTATGCTTGTGCTTCCTACTGAGTCAGTACTCTGATCAACCAGTTCACACTTGATCGCCAGTGATGGAATCAGAAGGAAAAGGAACATTCTGATCCTTGCGATTCTGATTCTGTCTCCATTTTTTTTATTCACACCGGAAAGGAAGATACCTTACACTTCCAATGCGGACTCCACTTCCAATTCTGTTGTCAGTGTGAACCAGCCCTAAGATCTTAAAGTTTGTGATGTTGTTTCCCAGGTTGAGACTTTGATGAGAGACATGGATAACATCTACATCAAGAGTATACAAGCTGTACAAAAGATTATGATAAATGATAAACACTGCTTTGAATTGTATCCTTTACAGGGCTGTTATTAGAAGTGAGATGCCAGAAGTTCCCTTCTGGCATTCACTTGGAAAAGATAACTGCTGCGCAGGCTAGATTGGATCCTTTCATTCCAAGGATTGCCCGGATTTGAAATCAAAGCAATCTCCAATGTGTACTTCCACTGTCATATTGAAAATCAAGAATCCCTAGCGCAAAGTAATCCTTTACCTTAACAGTTTTTCGTTTGATTATTCTGAAGAATTTTCTCTGCAGACTAGAAAGCTAGAACTATATTAGACTGTAAGAAACTAGTTTGGCTCTGCATGGTCTTCAAAATGGAACTACATGTAAGAAGTAGGTAAAGGGGTTAGTTTCTAGTAAGAGAAACTGTGGTGCTACATCGGTGGGGTAATGGAAAGAGATATTTGGTCATCAACTAAGTTGATAAGGTAATCTGGCCACTGTTAAGAGATTCCAAGAGCTGATATTTTGAGCGTTAGCCCTTTTTTCCTTGGATTCTCTCTGACGAAGGGTTAACTCTTGAAACATCAGCTCTTGAATGTCATTAGCATGGCCAAACTACCTCTAGTTGTCAACTCAAGATCATTGTTGACACTGAGCTGTAACATAATGCTGCACTGATCCTAAATATCTGAAGATGTTACACTTACACATCTCACATCTAAGAAAATTCAATGCAATTCACTTAACATGATGAAGATATGGTTATGATATTCTTCTTGACTCCAAGCTTAAACCGTAAGTTCATCTCCCTATAGTCTATCATTCTATAATTACTGACTGTATAAACCACATAAATGCAGGCAGGTGCCTCCACACAAGCCTGCAATCATGCTTGCAAATGAGCCTTTAGTTCTGCCTTTGAATATACTTGTAAATTCTTGCAATTGTGCTGGTAATTATGCTTACAAGTTCATGCCACCATGCTTTCAAGAGAGGTGCACGTTTGTGGATAAGCCTGCAGATGTACTGCAAATGTGCTTCACGTGACCTCCAGATATACAAGAGTTGTACAACAGAGATGCATAATAATGATAAATTTATTGCCTTAGTTTATAATATTTATTATAAGCCCCTCCCCTCCCGAAATGTGAGACCTCCAAACCTCAGATGCTAAATTGATTCCAATACGTCCTCCTGAATATAAGGCTATAGACTGTGAGGGTTTAGCCTGCATGTAGGCATCTCCTATTTTCTTTGTTGCACTCGGAAAAGTGCAACAAAGGAAAAAGGGGACGTCTGCATGCAGGCTATTAGGGTTTAGTTTAGTTGCTGTTTCACCTGTTAACGTAGTATTTCAGGCTGTTGTAATTGGTAAACCCAACCAATTTTGAAATGCAAAATTCTCTCCACTAATGAGCGCTACCAACAACAAGCCCCTGTTGAAAAGAAAAAGCCTTCTAAACAACCTGCTGAAGGAATGTAATCCCAGGTCCTATATTTGGAATTTTTTTAAAGTGTACTGGAGACGTAAATTTGCTGCAGTTGTACTGTCAGTGTTAGTCTGTTTTCCTCAGTTGCCCACTGGTTTTTGAATAAAACTGAGAAATACTGGCTTGCCATTATTCCCGGCAGATTTTCAGTTGTGCCGCAGATTTACTGGAATATTTGATTCATACACTTATGCTGCATTTTGGTTTCTCACAGGTGGTTGATCGAGGTGAATGCTTCACCATCACTGACAGCCAGTAGTCAATCAGATTATGAGCTGAAGTGTCGTCTGCTAGAGGACATGTTGCACATTATAGATATGGAAAACAGGTATTTTATTTTTGGCACCTGTTTCAAAACAATATGTAGTGTTTATGTAGTGTACGATTCATTTCACCAAGTAATCTCTCGCCAGGGCATTAACCAATTATTCACATCTTCAAGGTTTAGTTAGGTAATGTGGAAACGATTATGTATTAATAATCGTTAAAGCACCTTTTAAGGTTACTGTATACCTTCATTGGTCTCTCGCGTCCAATTAAAAATTCTTGGTATAGTTTGATAGCCAACTCTATAAGCTTTAATTTTATATAAGGGTTCAGGTATCTACAGTTTCAACCGGATGCGCTACATTGCTTGGACGCGAGACACCTTTAAAGGTATACGGTAACCTTAACATGAAAACAAAGTACTAAATAAACCCTCCAGGGCCCAGTTGTTCAAAGCCCGATCATAAGCTAATCCTGGGTTAACTTGAACTTTGATTCAAGTTTAATTAAATGATTTTTGGCCCTCAGTTTTGACTTACACTTTTCTTTACCTTTAGCTTGCAATTAGGCTTTAAAACCACTTTTAAAAAGCGAGATGAAAACCTCGATTAACTTTTAATCGTAGATTAGCGTTAATCGGCTTTCGAACAACCCGGCCCAGTAGTTTACAGCACCGGAGAGAATGTTTTGTTTGCATTAGTACTTCATGTTTGGAGTTCAGAAAGTGCCTGCAAAGTAATGATTTGAGACTTTCACTGTAAAATGTTAACGGAAATGTTGTTTTAGTTTTGTCATTCACCAAATCTCACCTAATTACTTCCATTGTGTATTTTCAGATTAACTGGGCGTGAGAAGCGTGTTGGAGGTTTTGACTTAATGTGGAATGATGGACCAGTGTATATGGATGACACCAGTGGTGCAGACTGTATCCCAAATCCTTCTTATCCAACAAATACATTCTTAGGTAGGCGAGGCTTTAAAGTCTGATCAGTTTACACTGATATAGTTTCTGGGCCTAGATTTTGATTTTGGTTAAATTCCATCCATCATCTCTTTCTAACCGGTACGTACGAAACGTTAAGTCTATAACTGGTGCGTGCTCTAGACAAATCATGCAGTCTACCATCCACTGCATGACAATTAAACGTGATTCAGCTTCCAGCGGTATTACCCAAAACTGCGAACAGTTACAAAGGGTTTGCTCTGAGGATTACTTTCATCGCATTCGACGCTACATCCATGACCTCAATTCTAGATATTATATACGCCTCAAAACTGTCAAGGATAGGAAAATGGCTTCTTTAAGGGACGCAAAGCGCCAAGAAGAACGTGATAATAATCCTACCGACTCTAACAGACGTGCTGGCGGTAGTGGCAACAATCCTTCCGACGCCGATGGTCGCCTCAGCAAACTCGTTGTTACTATACCACGTGACATGCCGCTGACTGATGCTGAGAAATCGGTTCTCAGTAAAGGACTGAGTTTCGTCCCTGTTAAGAAATGCATTGACGAATATGAGGCCAAGGCCGACTGAGAAAATCTCTATCGCCGCATTCCTTTGAAGGCCCATTTTCACAGGAACGATGACAGCGACTCTCAGCCAACTTCTGACATCAACGACCCTTTCGCTAAGTTTAACCCCAAGGATTCTACTTGGACTCCTCCAGATGGCAAATTTTCAGCTGTGGATCATTACATTGATCGTTGCCGCCGTGCCGTAAATGCTGTTAATTTTAAGGCAAGATCACAGCAAAATAACTTATCACCCACTGAGAGAGCAGCATTACTTCAACTATCAGCACGCAGTGACATTGTCATCAAACCAGCTGATAAAGGTGGTGCTGTTGTCGTCTGGTCGCGCCCTTTGTACATCGCTGAGGCCAACCGTCAACTGTCCGATGAGAGATTTTATGAGCGTATTGATCACGATCCCATCAAAGAGAATCAGCTCACGGTTAAATCGGCGGTCAACGCTATGATCGCTGCTAACGAACTTCCACCATCGGCTAAGAATTTAATTGTGCCTACACCAAAAACCTCCAAATTCTATCTGCTTCCAAAGATTCATAAAACAGGCAACCCTGGGAGACCAATTGTTTCTGCGTGCAGCTGTCCAACTGAGAACATTGCCGCGTACTTAGATCGGATCATGTGTCCCATCGTCCGCAACCTCAACACCTACATAAAGGATACCAACCACGCGCTCAATATCTTAAATGATTTCCGCTTTGATGACAACATCACCGGCGAACGCTTCCTATACAGCATGGACATCAAATCTCTGTATACCGTAATCCCGAACAACAGCGGGCTTGAAGCTTTAGCCTACTTCCTTGACAAGCGTTCCGTTCTTGAGCCACCTACTTCTACCCTAACCCGTCTTGCAGAACTTGTGCTGACCCTCAATGCCTTCACTTTCAATGGCGATTTTTACAAGCAAATAGGAGGAGTCGCCATGGGCAGCAAGATGGGCCCTAACTATGCGTGCCTCTTCGTGGGATATATTGAGGAACAAATCGCTAGCCAATACACTGGTTTTGTACCTCAACTCCACAAGCGGTACATCGATGACCTCCTCGGGGTTGCATGCTGTAGTCGCTTGGAACTTGAGAATTACATCAGCTTTGTATCAAACTTTCATCCCGCTCTTCAATTTACGCACACAACTTCTGACACTGAACTCTCTTTCCTGGACATGACTTTACGCATTACCAATGATCACATCAGTACTTCCGTACACTACAAGGTCACTGACACACACAGCTACCTTCATCATCAATCTTCACATCCTCGGCACTGCAAAGAAGGTCTCCCCCGCAGTCAACTTTTACGACTTCGGCGTCTGTGTTCTGACGACTCTGATTTTCTGGAGAGGGGCAAGGAGATGATCACTTTTTCCGTTCAAAGAGGGTATTGTGCCGCCTCTCTACAGCGTGATCTTGACACGATCCAGCGGGTCAACCGTACTGAGGTCATCCACCATCAAGACTCCGCAAGTAGAGAGCCAAGCAGAATTCCCTTGGTTCTTACCTACCACCCTTTAAACGAAAGAATCAAGAGAATCCTGCTGCGCAATTTCAGCATTTTATCTGGCGACCCTGAAACTAGTGAAATATTTCCTCAGCCGCCGCTGGTTGCCTATCGCCGTGATCGTAACATCCGCGACATTTTAGTGCATACAACCGCTAACAGGCAACCTGATCCTCATGTGGGAACATCTCCATGCACGCACGCCCGCTGCCGTACCTGTGACCATATTTCTCCTGACACCACGCTGCAGGGTCCCAAAAGCTCGTTTGTCATCAAAGAAGCTTTCAACTGTCAAACAACCTGCTTAGTGTATGGTATCTCTTGCCGCCGTTGCCCTGCTCTTTACATCGGCGAAACTGGCCGCACGCTAGGGCAACGCTTCGGTGAACACCTACGCAGCATTGAGAAGAACCTGCCGGGCTTCCCCGTCGCAGAGCATTTTAATACAAATGGCCACACTATCCAGGACGCAAAAGTCCGTGGAATTATGCTCTGTGACGGAAACAAGCAACGAAAGCGTCAGGAGATGCGCCTTATTTTCAGACTAGGCACCAGTCAGCCGCGCGGAATGAACTCCGACTTCCGATATCTTCAGGTCGTCACGCGCACATAGCGCGCGCACCTTACAACTTTAAATTTGACTTCATAGCGCAAGCCAGCTTCTTAACGTAAATCTTTTTCCACTGATGAAGGGCTAAGCCCGAAACGTCTGGAATAATTTCTACATATTGGCACTGAACACTCGTCTTCGAGAACTATATTTTACCTTTCCCTAGATTTTGATTGTAGTTGTTTATAACTGTTAAGTACCTTTTGGCAGATGGCTTGCCTATTGGTTGAGTGGGCACAAAAAGGTTCTGCTCAAATAAATAAACGAAAAACCCTGTGTAGTCATTCCGAAGTCTGAAGACCCCCTTCAATGTGACCGCCTGTTTATGGCCCAGTGGTGGCTGTATTAACAGGCTTCCATTGTACTCGCAATATTATTTGGGATGAATTGTTGAGCAATTGAAGAGCCGTAAGCATAACCAACCCAAATGACTTTTCAGATTGCCTTTTGTTGTTTTACCTCAGATTCACTGGAGCTTTTGCATGTGGCCTTGAATTCCTTTGTGAAGGAAATGTTGCTCCAATGTGGTTGCACTTCGTTTTGTAATAAAAACGTTATTCTTGCTATAATCATAGGTTTTTATTGCAAACGAAGCGCAAAGCAACTGTTAAAACACTGTAGCAATGTTTCTTGAAGGGGTTCAAGGCCATATGCAAAAACTCTGATGAATCTGAGCTAAAACAATAAGACACAACCTGAAAAGTAATTTGTGTCAATTATGCTCTCAGCCCGTCAATTAAGCTGATATCATCACAGACTTAGTTTGTGTGGGAAATGAACCTTCTATTGCCTTCCAAGGAAAGAAAAACATCCTTGCATGAGTTAACCCATGCTCCTCTTTAAAAGAAAATCTTTGTCTTCTCACAGGTTGTGACAATAGTGATCGTGACAAGCAGTTGAAGCAGGTCTTCAAGAATGCCCAGACAGTAAAGAAAACATAAAGACTGATGGAAAACAAAGAGAATCGTGCATGCCTCAGTTATTAACTCAGCTTACACTCCTGTAGAAATTTTCAATCGCTCAGCATCAGTGAAAATATGAAGGTGTTGTCATGAAGTTTCCTGGATGATTTCTTTTTCCTCCCTCCACGATATACAATGTTTCACTACATGTCATGGTTTTCATTTATTTATGAAGTAGAAGGGTTCTTAGTGGAAAATAGATAGGCACCCCTCATCAACTTGCTTTTTTGTAAAGACTGGCGTAGGATCTTTTTAAAGGTAGGCACCGTTGAAACGTGCAGTTAACACAGGGGCCAGTACCCAGGGAAAACCCCTGCTTACTAATAATACATATGCGTGTTGCTGGTTATCATCATGGCCACCACCACCATAATTCGTTTTTTTATATGTATTTATTTATTTTTTTGACAGAGCCTGGGAAACGGTTTTTCATCATTACAGGCTTATCCTATTTCTTTACCCTCATGTACATAGCAGCTATTGCAGGGCACATTTGTTGTAAATAATAGGCAGGCAGACAATTGAAGGGCTCGAAGCAAAATCAAGCTTTAGTGCTTTTTAGATCACTTCCAGGTTTTTGCATGTGGCCTTTAATTCCTTCAGGAAATGTTTTCCCAATGTTTTATGTTGCTGAGTTTACACTTAGTTTGCAATGAAAACCTACGATCATGGTTAAAATTTCCACTTTTACCACAAAATGAAGTGCAGAGTAGCGGATAAAACATCGGGGCAACGTTTCCTGAATTGAAGGCCACATGGAAAAAGTCCAGCAAATCTGAGCTTAAACAACAAGAAGAGAACTAAGAAGCACCTTAGGTTGGTTATGCCCCGAGCCCTTCAATTCTCAGTGACAACTTTTAGCTGAAACCATGTAATAAATAAAAATGGTATTGTTAAATGTACAGAATGTTATTTATTAGACACACTCGAGATCGTTACGTAAAGCAGTTCTATTGTGAAGTGGAATAAAATGATAACTCCACACTGTCTTTGTTTTAAAACGTCATTCTCTACTTCCTTTGGATTACACAAATAAGAAATCCTCTACCACTCTAATAGACGTACATAATAAGTGCCATCAAAGTGACGCAAATTTCAGTCATCACTATTTGCTGTATCCTCTGACCCTGTAGACTGCAGCAGGCCAATTCAGTGTCATTTTAAGTCTTCATTTGCTATTAGAGAAAGGAGGCGATGCGAGAAAGAATGATCAACACAGTGATCTTCTTCTCAGTGAACAACCAGGTGGTCAACTATTAGTTGAAGAATCTGTCTTCTTCTTGGCACTTTACCACTGAGTTAAGTCAGTCATCACAACCTATGGCTGTAGATTCTGCAAGTCATCTTGTGTTAACGCAGTTAAATCAAATCCCTTCACCTCTGGTAGCCCTGGAAAGGAATCATTCACCACAGACATATTATTGTTACGGTAATACAGTGGACTCTCTCAAAGCAAACACCACAGTAAGGGTAAAGCTGCACTACAACCCAAGTGACCCACAAGGCTGGAGCTTAACCCAGTTTCTGTAGCGTGAAGCAGCTAGGAGTACCGCTATTCCGCTATGCTAGTCCATCATAGGGTTACCCCCAGTAGTATGCCACCGGTGGACTCCTCTCTTAAGGAGGGCAGACAAAGCTGGTCCTGATGGTGTCCACCGTAGAGAGTAGTCTCACTTTCCTTTTTGCCTGACTATGTGAACTCTGGTTACGAGATAATAGAGAGAGTTGACTGCAATCATATTCAATACTCATTAGCAGTACGTATCAGCAGCTGTGACCACCTCAATTGATCAACCAATTAGATATTACGTGTCTATGCACTCCGAACCACCTACTCTCTTGAATAACCACTTGTCTTCCTCGTTTTTCATTTAAATTACTATATTTGAGGATCTCCGAGGTCTCTCATAAGAGAACATCTCTCCAAGTTGACCTTTTCCACCTTTTGGCTGATGTAATGCACCTTTCACCTTCTAAAATCCCAACTACGTTTGGACTGATGTAAGGGGTAGTCACTTACAGGATGTTTGAGAGTAGGTGCCATACTTCCCTAAGCCAAACATGCTTATAGGCCACACACTTAACTTTAAGACCCCATAAACTTGTTTTGTTGAAAACCATTTTTTGGGTAACTTTGGCACAGATGTTGAACTTTAGTTGCAGATGGTAATAATGCAGAAGTTGAACGTCTTCCCTTCGTGTATTTTAACCAACTGATGGGATATTCGGCAAGACTAATTGATGGGATAGTCGACAAGACTAGCATAAGTGCCTTTTGCCTTAATATTGACCAGTTATCATGTATTTATTGTACGAAACTTAGTTGCGTATTTAATTTTTGAGCAAAATGATAAATAAACAAGAAATCATTAGCTTATTTTCTTGAAAACACAAGCAGATACTGATGGTTGACTGATTTCTTTTATGATTTTGTGCACAAGAATGAACCAATTCAATTCAATTTTATTCACACTTATTACAACGAAATACAACATAATTTATAGTAGGAACAAAATTAAACGTGCAAAGCAATTTATTTGGTGATTTTATATTCTATGGAAGAAGTGCGTAGTGGCCAAAGGAGCAAGGCTCTCGTGTTGGCCACTACCTCTGTGCAGTTAAATAAAATAGGGGGAAGTAGAATTTATGATACTGATTAAAGAGCTTTGCTAGTTAAATTAGACTCAGGAGTGGAAACTACAACAGTAAGGGAAAAAAGTGTTTACAGCAAATATATAAGTATATAGTATACGTTAATTTTTTTTATATTATTTATGTTTGGCTATCAGAAAAAAAAGTTAGTATTTTTTCTTAAAATCATTGTAGGACAGACACTTAACTTCCATTGGAATTGTTTCCTAGGTTTGTGATGCCACTACTCGAAAGTCAACCAAGTCAAGCAAAGTATATTTGGAATTGTGAACAAAAGAAATCGTCAAAAGAAAAGCAATAACCTATTTCTAATTATTTCCCATAATTATATAAAACAACTGTCTGACAAGAGGCACAGGAAGTCGACAAGATTGGAAACCAACCTTCAAGGTCATGAAGTTTTGAAACTTTTGGCTTCAGTTCCTTCCTTAGGTTGCTGATTTCTTCATCTAAGTTCTTTTGATCTAGACAGAAGAAGGTAGGAACTTACAGAGCTTTCAATAAGACCATGCAGCTACCAGAGTTCTGATGGAAATTATGTTGTATTCTAGATATAATTCAAGCATTCAGCACAATCTATTACATTGGTTAACTTTGTAAAACAAATGAAATGCACTCTATTATCCAAAAAAAAAAAACACCACTGCTTCAATCTATCATTTTCACAAAATGCATTAAAATTAAAACTGTATAACTATAACCTTCTTAATACTGTCAAAGCTCTATTAACCCCCACCCCTCCCCCCCCCCCAAAAAAAAAAAATTATCAGGCTTCAAGAAGGGGAACTTATTGAAATCATGAGTTTGGAACAAACTTCAATTTTTTATGATCTTTTCTAAAATTTTACCCTCAACTGAAACTGAAGTCATTAGTGGGTTGTGTTATGTATCACAAATGCAATGTCAATTTTACCATGTACAATAATAACATTATTGTAATACTTCTGCATGTTGACAAACTTGGTATGCCTGAGTTTTAAGTATTTCTTTTTGTTTTCTATAAACGTAGGAAAAGTTGGGGGGGTGGGGAGGTTGAGGGTGACTGTATGACTGTGTTATATATAAAGAAAAGCCGGTGAACAGGACTTTTTTTGTATTATATTGCCGATGTACAAGACAGTATAGTTATAAAAATAGGGTATTGGGTTTGCCCATTTTGGATTCAAGTAAGATTCTTTTTTGCCTTTTGGTCCACAATGAGGTACAGATCATCACTGTTCTGATCAGATGTAAGTATGATAAAGGGGAAATATAGAGGGATTACATCTGAAATGCCGTACAAAAATCATGCATTTTGGTGCAAGATCTCTTGGGCTTGATTACCGTCCAGTTATCTGGGAAGCACTGGACCTGAGAGAATGGTGGGAATAGGCCATTTCCGAGTTACTGTGAACCTCATTGTGAAAGTGAGGCTAAGTGCAAAGCTTTTCATATGAAAATTAGTTTTGTTTGCATATGAATGACAACTTATTTTCATATTAAAGACTTTGCACTAAGGCTCACTTTCATAATTCATAATGAGGTTCAAAGCAACTCGGAAATGGCCTATTGAGCCTATGGGATCAAAGATGGAGTTAGGGCCCAATGCTCTGGGATGCACACCCCACCAAAAATCTCAGGAGGGGAGAGAGGAGGGGTAACAGTAAGTCAGTATGTTCTCTAAAGTGAGTAACATTCATTTTATTTCGGCACTAACCTTTTTGTAACATGTCTTGCACATTGGAGTTTGGAAGCTTTACAAAAATGTTTCCAATACATACCCAGGACTTGGTGGCTGAAACTATAGTTAGAATAAAAAACAATTTATGACTTTATCAATATGAATGTAGGAAATATTATTATTGACATTGAAGCATTCTTTTCTATCCTTTCTTGGTTCTCTACATTTGACCGCAAATCAGTTATTCTCATTTGTAGGTATTTTACCTCTTAAGCAGCGTCTTTTTTCTTCTTGCAAATATATATACAGACAGGTCTCAAGAATGAAGTGAATTCTCACCAAGATAAAATTACTTTCAGATAAATAATTAAAAACAACTTTTCCTGACTACTATTTACTATAAGAATTAAAAGGAGACCAGTGAGAATTTCTGTAGTTAATGCATACACAATGTAATACACCATGAATAAGATGGTTAATAATTTTGCAAGTGTACAAGGCTCTTTAATGTACCAAATTTTGAATCTCCTTTCTTAAGTGCTCGCATAGCTTCTCTGTTTGAATTTCTTTTCTTGTCAAGCTCAACAATCTAGAACAAAAGGATAAGAAACAGAATGAGAGCCTTCTAACCAACAACAAAACCTTGAAATGTAATGTAGCTCAACCTTTAAACCTGTTTTGTTGAGTCCTGGGGGTATATGACGTATTTTTGAGGTCCAAAATTTGAAACATTTATGGAGGGGAGGGGGTGGCAAGGTTAAACTTTTGCCCAGTATATTTTTGGGCGGGAGATGTGTTACTGGGTTGTTAAAAGATAAGCTGGCTATTTTGTTTCCGCACATGAAAAAGGCAGCCAAGGGTTAGTTTTGGGTATCATATTGGCCCACAGATATCATTTGGGTTTAGTCTATAGTCTATGGGACTTTTTTTGAACATGAAATTATCGCTTCATTTGCAGCTCCCCAACACTTTTACAAGTCAGAATGCTTGGTTGGTGGGTTTTAAAACCAACTTAAGTTTTTAAATCAACACCCAGCCTCAGTTGGTGAAAGAGCTGATAACTTTATCCAGTGGATATTAGCCACCATCCAGCAAATAAAGTAAACTCTAAATAGTGCATTGGCCACAACATAAGATGCAATTTCTCTCTGCTCTCTTTAGTCTGGTTTACACAGGCTCATTTCCCAAAACACAGTTGGTAATTGAGGCCATACGGATATCTATCCACATACAGTCAACTCTCTCATAGCGACCAAATCTCGTAAACAACCACCTCCCGTAAGCGACCACTTCGTAAACAACCATTTTGTTCCTCAGTTAAATACTGTTTCAAGAGCACTCTCGTAAGTGACCACCACTCAAATTTCTTAAGGGACCGTGACCACTTGTTAGGCCAGAAATTACACATATTTCGTTTTCTGTTTCCGGTAAGGGACCACCCAACATAATCACATGATCGTTAGTAAATCGTTACTCAGAAGTGAAAAAAATTCAATTTTTAATGACGCTACCTCGGACTGCTGACAAATAATAAAAGTTTACAGACAGAGAAGATGGCTATAATTAGATCTGTAGGTAAAAGGAAATTGTTACAGTGATCTGTTCCAAAATGTTATACAGCAGAAGAGTGAATAGATGTGAAAAAATCAAATAAATAATTTATTTGATTTAAATTAATTTTCTTCTAATTTTAGCTTTAGTTAAACTAATCAATCCAGTATTAGGCTTATTTTGTTGATCTTTCCCGTAAGCGACACCTCCGGTAAAAGACCACTTTGTCGTGCCCCAAGGGTGGTCGCTTACAAGAGAGTTGACTGTATTTTACTTGGTGGATGACAACATATTCAAATAATTGAATATGTGATAAAGAGCTGTTCACTTTGTAATCCAGTCCTTTAATTAAGCCCCAATAGTAGCCAGCATCTCATTTCTCCTTACAGTGCAACACTAAATTTATGTGTCATGAGAATGAAGTAAATTATCACCAAAGATGAAATGTCTTGATCTACAAACAAATTCTCCCAACTAGTAACCTATAAAATTTATTCATGAAGAGCAGTGAGAAGTTTAGGAAAGTGATCAAAACCACTATACTCAAACAGGACCCACCAAACCCAAAAACAGATAGTGGTCTCTGACTGCACCCCCCTACCTCAACCTCAAAAGATGGTGTCTTTATTGAGCCACCTCTCTATCCAGCAGTAAAAAAATGACAATGAGATTCAAACCTTACTTTTCTTGTTTATGACTAGCAATGCTGACTCTAGATCTTGCTAGCTGAATATTTCTGTGTCAACTCAAATTTTAAAGCCAATAAAATATTGTCGGTAATGTTCATGAGATAGGTGGTGTCTTCAATAAACCCCCTACCCCAGACAAGGTTTCTTCAAACAAACTTGTTATAACCAGTTCCCTTATGCGTCTTGAGGTGAAACGACTGGAGCCAGGTCAGGGATTTATCCATTGGGTAAGTTCCCTTCCTTTGCCTAATGAGTACTCCCTTCTACCACCTCCCCATCCCAGAAATTTCCGAAAATGATATTCTCTTCAGATACGGTTACTGATAAGCTTGTAAATTTTAATACTTAGCCTGAACTTAGTAGTCGAGAAGTGACCATTAAAAAAATTATGTTCAGGAAATGTGATCACATGCAAAAAATAAATTTAATGAATATCTTTATTGATGCAATATATGTTAAGATTTTTACCTGGTGTTTATCTTCCATGATTTCTTCGGCAAGTTCCTCTAATTCAGTGAATTTTTGTAGAGTTTGTTCAGCGAGCATCCTTTCCGCCATTTTGAAAAACTATTTACTAGTTCCAGTTTCTCGACCGGGTCAGGCGTTTGAGCACTGGAAAACACACTTTGCAGACTTTGCATATAGGCGCCAAATTTGTATCATAAAGCAAATCGCGAGAAAAGGAACTATTTTCAGCCTTTTTCAGCTCTTGTCATGTTACAGGTAGGTGTCAGGGAATAGAAGTAGATAATTATCAAGCCATTTTCAAAGAAGACTGCTAGCTAGTAAATGTCGTAAATCCAATCCCCAATCTGCTCACAGCTCAGTACCGGTACGTTGTGGTGCACGCCGCCATTTTTGTCTCGCGGTGTTCCGTTTAATTTCGCCCTACGATCTTCCGATTGAGGTAAAAAGACATAAAAGAAGGGACGGCATGTTGTTAGAATGTAAAATTATACCAGCTACCTAAGTAGAACTTGTTTAGGTATGCAGATTACCAACACTCAGAACACTGTCAATCTGGCCCCTGGGGAAATCATACTTTTTGTTTTCCTGGGGTGTAGGCGAGAGAACAAGAAAGTAAAGCTTACTTTTCCCAAGTAAAACTTGATAAAGATAAAGTAAACAGAAGCCAATTTGTATCACCTCTGAGGGCATGAAGTTGCCTCCATTACCATACCAAAAGGAACGAAGGAGAGCATATCCTTTTCAACCCTTTAGTTATTTTTAGGGTTGAAAGGTAATGCTGGTTATTTGTACTTCTCTCGTTTTAAAAATGTAAACAAGAAATACACATTGGATTTGAAAGCACCCATCATGCCCCCTCCCCCGACTAACTGCTCGAGGGGAAGGCTTTTTTATTGGGGGGGGGGGGGGGGGTTATTTGGAATTTGTCTGTATGCTGAATACGAACTCCATGGCAAGTAAAACTGGATGTCTGCGGTCGATAACCGACATGAAAAATGCCCAGGGGGGTACTCCGAATTTCAATGGACAGGGATGATCGAAGGATTTTTTGGGTTTGAAATTTTCAATTCCAGGATTTTTTTGGGTGGGAAAATTTGGCAAGTATTTTTTTGGGAGGCTTGATTTAAGTAGGGATTTTTTTGGGAATTCAAAACAATCTGAAGATTCGTAGTAGTGCCTGCGTATCCGGCCACGTTTTCATTCTGCGTAATGTTATTGTTGAAACAGAAGATGTTCTTGGGTGTCTCGAGTGTTGTCAGAATGACTACCAGATGCAGAAAAGATTACTTCAGATGGTATGATGAATAAACAAACACAGACATTTAATTTCTAGTGTTTTTATTTTTTGTTGGATTAGCCTTAGGGATGTTTTTGGGTTTTGATTTTTGCCCCCATTAGATCATCCCCGTCACTTGAAATCCGGAGAACCCCCCCTGGGGAAAATGGTGAAAAAGAAAAGAAAAAAGAATGGGTATTTCTAGAAACAGTGTTACCAATGAAAGTGGCTGATTAAAAAATCCTAAACCAGTAGCATGAACAGAAGGTTTTTCGTTATTTTGAGGCCTACAAATACAGCCGGCTCTGACTCCTACTTGCCACTATAACGGGGAAAATGGCTCTAGTAGCTGCCGGAAACAATGACAGGCAACTGTGGCTTTATTCACAAGGTAATTCAAGATTGCATTAAATTTTTGAAGTAGTTCATTTTGTCTTTTTAGTTTTAAAAAGGAGTTTGACATAGCTGAAATCTGGATGGGAAGTTTAATTGCTCAATCAGCTAAATTAATCAATGATACACAATGGAACTTGAAATAACTGCAGCTAAGGAAGGGCTATCCTCAAAGAAGTCAATTGCACTGAAGCCAACAGACCAAGGCACTGCAAAGGTCATCTTGGTGAGACATTATATCTCACCCTTTGGTAAGAAAGAGAAAAAAATGAGAGCACCTTTTACTGAAGTTGACATCCCCAGCAAAGCACATAAAAGAAAGAGTCTTGAACTTGTGGATTCTGAGGAAATCGATAAACAAAATGCATTTACTAAAAGAAGAAGGACAGTACAACTTTTAGGATTTAAAGGAACTTCAAAAACTTTAGCTCCAGTAGAGCAAAATGAAACAGTAACTCAACATTCTGGTGTTGATGTCAGTGACAATGTTACTGCCATGGGTAACAATACAAAAAAGACTAATAGTGATAAAATTCATGCCTTGCACATGCAATGTAAGAACAACTGTCAGTTACAAACAGAAATAGCACAAGGAAACAGAGGTTTGGAAAAGGATGACCTCCAACATAATGTATGGGAAAATGTACATTATGAACAGGATGCTGTTTTGCTGCCAGAAGACTGGTCAGATGAAAGATATGAAGACAATTTGTTGGACTTTCATACACTGCAACTTGATGAGCACAAATCCTTGTTTTCAATATCTGGTCAAGAATCAACACAAGTCAAAAACAA
Organism: Pavona decussata; assembly: GCF_977016875.1. Lineage (NCBI taxonomy): Eukaryota > Metazoa > Cnidaria > Anthozoa > Scleractinia > Agariciidae > Pavona > Pavona decussata. The sequence goes on along the minus strand of NW_028145475.1, from coordinate 873,957 downwards.
TGCACAGTGTAAGTCTTTATTTGCAACTTATCACTTCAGTAAAATACAAAAGTCTATTGTTGATGAACAGTGCCATGAAAAATACAGTTGATACTCTCAGGGAAAACAAACCATTTTCGAGTAGGAAAATTTTTGTTATTCACTCAGGCTTAAAATACTTCAGTGAGATGGCGCAAGGGAACTTCTTTTCATTGCTACAGGTTACTGAGATTTTACTTTAATTCACACAGCACATTTCTGCCAACTTTCATCTTGGTCTTTTTCAGCTTAGCTGACTGTTGGCTTACTGTTGGCAGTTTGTCTGCCAACTGTTAGGCGTTTTTTGGATGACTGTTGACGGCTTGTCGATTAGTGTATTATACAAAATAATTTAATATGTACATGTACATCATTGCATTTTGTGTGCAAGGTAATTAAAATGCATTTTGAAGAAATGTTAACAACATTGCTCTCTTGCTTCTTTGAAAACACTGTAAAAATGTTTTCACTGTCAATGTCAACAATATGACATAAATGTACATGTATCAACCAACGCCAGGACTTATCCAATGTTTAAGGCAAGGAATAATTATTTACTATCGCTCAGCTCAGTTCGGCGAATACTTGATTGTATTTCCTTGAAAACTACAAAAAGCTGTGCAAAGTTCTCTCTCTTTAGTATGAACACATCTAGTTTTAAAGTTTTGACTATTTAAACTTTGAGTATGTTCTATGCCCTTCCATGAAATCTCTATCACTATCATTATTACATTATAAGGTAAGTAAATATATTATTGTTATATACCTGGACTTTCACTCAACAAAACAAGCACTGTGATTGGTTGATTCTTGGTCACGTTCCCCTGATCAAATACAAATGTATCCCGACCGGGATACAATTCTGCAGTTGTTGCCCTCTCAGTTGTTTGTTTGTTTGTTTTGTTGTGATTGTTGAAAGGGAAGTCTAAATATATAACAAAGCAGTTAATGAATGGTCCGTCGGGAAACTAGTTAGTTTTGTTTTCCCTCGAGTCCTGATGTTTCCTTCAACTTCGTCTCGGGACTTCGTCTCGGGAAACATCTAAAATGTATAATATTACTTCCGACCTCTTCTTAATACCTGGTCCAGCATTTACCATCAAAAAAGGAATTTTTTTTCGGGCATATACCTCATCAGAGAATTTGTTGAGATTTTCTTTAAATAATAAGCACCATTACAAGCAACCCATTTGCATGCTTTCTTTGTAATTACAAAAAAGGCAAACAATTATTCATGTGTTGTGAAAATTCTCACAATGAATGCCAGGGGTAACTGGATCTCGTTAAAGCCATAAAATGTCATTACAAAAGGGGTCAGTTTCCAGAGAAACTGTGGTGCTTTGTTGGTGGAGGAGAAAATGAGTGCTTGATTTTATCAACTGTTCTTCTACCAGTAGATTTGCTGTGATGAACGACTAGTGCTTGAAACATCAGCTCTCCAATCTCTTCACAGTGGTTAAATAGGCCTTATCACGGTTTTCGACGCCATTTTGACGGGTAGGCAAACAGGCTTGAAATAACAATGTTTGTATGAAAATCCGATGTCAAATAATTTCCATAAAACATCGCTTCTGAAAAAATCATGAATTGGAAACTTTTGGCACTAGGAAAAGGATTTAAAGAACAAAATTGGAGGGATGTAGCTCTGACAGAAAGCGTCCAGTCGTGTTTTGAACTTTCCATACATTTGTCTGTATAGCGAACCGGCCGTGAACTGCTACTAAAAATAGTTCGCGGGAAAAAATACAGGGAAATGTATAGAAAGTTCAAAACACGACTGGACGCTTTCTGTCACAGCTACATCCCACCAATTTTTTTCTTAAAATCCTTTTCCTAGAGCCAAAAGTTTCCAATTCATGAATTTTTCAGAAGCGATGTTTAATGAAAATAAAAAGATTTCAATACAAACACTGTTATTTCAAGCCTGTTTGCCTACCCGTCAAAATGGCGTCAAAAACCGTGATAAGGCCTATTACCTTTTTATCATCAGCTCAGTTGATAAAACCAAATAATATTATATGTTATTTACAAACGAGTTACTAATTAAAAATGTTACTTCCTGTAGTTAAAGGAAAAAATATTTTTTAATTATTAATTGAAAACAAAAAGATGACAACTACAGTGTAAAATTAAGAGTTCAAGAGGCCTTGATACCTTCTTAAAACATTTGTAACGAAATTATGTACATGTTAGCAATTTATTTGTATTGTGAAAATTGTTGCCAATAATATTATTTCAAAACAGCAAGCTGTCAATGGAGGATTGTCTGATACCGCACACCCTTAGTTTCGTCCACTTTCATTCCAGCTTTCTTTTTGTAATCTTCTTGTTGTCTCTCTCTCATGATTCTTTGCATTTCAAGTAAGTCACCTCTACTCATCCCTGTTATGAAAGAAGCATGAAAGAAACAGCACAATATCAACACAAGTCTTAACTAACACATCCTGGTTAACATATGCCTCATGGCACGGTAGCAGGGTATAGTGACAGTGTATTTAAATTACAGGGTTGTAAGCCTTGTGCCAAATCGGTAATCTGGATGAAAAGCCCTCTCTCTCTCTCGCAGACACTGTAGAACTTGACAGGAGAACAAAGCTACCACAAGCACAGCTCTGGGGTTACAAAGACACTCAAACTGCAACTGCCATATCAAGGCACAGATTTAGGCACAGATTCTAGGTACAGATTCTAAGGAACTTTTTTAATATCTTTGTTCAAGGAAATGAATCTGGCAAGGAGATGATCTGACACTTGTCTTTTTAAAATCATAAGATAAATAGATCACTTTGAACCATATGATTCCTTCTGCCTTGTTTAACATTTTTAGGTCCTTTTAACTACAAATGCATTTGATGCTTCTAAGTGCTTCATTATAAATACTGTGATAATGATGATGATAATGATGGTGATGATGATATGACGATGATGGTGATTGTTATTATTATTCTTATTCTTTGGTTTTATTATTGTCTTACCAGGCCCTCCTGGCCCTGAATGTAGACTTTTGTGTCGTAGTTCATCACTTTCAATTGAAACCGTTTGTTTCTGAGCTTTCTTCAGAGCCTTCATCCTTCCTTTCTCTCTCTGTTTAGCTTCCCATCTTTCTAAATCATAAAATCTGGAAGAGAAAAATAATTTTGTTCCTAGACTTTTTGGTAGAAGGAGGGCAACGTCTTGAACCTGAAGGGGATTAAACCTAAAATGGGTCTTTCCCAATAAAGCTTGGGCCATGGCTATGCAAGAACAAGTCTCTCCGAGAATCAAAACTTTTCCTCCTATTTGGTGTGATACCATCACAAGCTCTTGGTGACTTGCGCATACTTGGAGGAGTTTGAATTTGATTGAATTTCATGATTTAAGTTGATGAAAGTTCCTCATTCTCATTTGGACTCTAACTCTCCTGCATCTTCACTGACTCATGTACATTACAAAACTTCTTTGAACTCTTGTCTCTTGCTAACACTATTTCCTATTTGGCCCAGACATAAAATATCAGATCAACCAATGATACAATTGAGCATTGCAACCATTGTAACCTCACATGAATATTATATGTGGCAAACTGGAAAAAAAAAAAATAAGTTAATGCTTATCTCTTAAAGTGGTTGACACACATGACATTATATAGCCTAAGTTATTTCAATTATTATGTGTCCTTACTTTTTGTGCGGCAATGTTACGGTATTATAGTCTTCAGAAAAGGTATCAAACATCTTTTTCATCTCAAATCTGGGAAGAACCTCTGGATTGATTTTCTTTACTTCTTGAAGCCACAGGTAAAATTCTTGTTGTTTGTTGAACATGTCACTTTCCATCAGGATTCCATATTTCCCATATTTCTGTTGGTTCACAGCTAACTTGGAGTTCTTTTCTTTTTTCCGGGATTTGTCTTTTTTTCTTCTGCTCTTTTTATCCTACAGAGCAAAGAATATTAGAGCTGAGGTGAGCATAACTGCACCTTTCAATAACATACAGACTTTGAACTTCAACCCCAACTAATGATTTATGTATTTTACTTCTGTCAATCATAAATACAGCGACAATCAGCTGACTGCAAAAATACAGAAACCCACAAAGTGGATCAATATCTTCCAATCACAGTGCACGGACATGACCTCTTGACCCTGTCGAGCCAGACGTTTTTTTTTTCTCAGAGGTCAGTTGCATACCATTTGGTTGAATTTTAAACTTCAGAGTCCACATGCACTCATGGAAGGCACAGTAAGCAAGAGTTTGTGATAGATGCGCAGAGGACCATGAGGTTCATTCCCTTCTAGGGCTGACAAACTGTTTGGTTGCTTTGTAGTTTCATGTTTGTGACCAAGTGAATACAAAATAACAAAAATTCTGAATACCGATATACAGTATTCATTTGATGGACTTCTTAGGCACTTATTTATAGACAACAAAAATAAAATGAAAAATACTTTTAATTATTTACCTCTGGGTTTGTGAGGCTGGTTAGGCCACTAGTAATAAATGCTAATGCCCCGAGCAATCGATTTGCAATTTGGATGTGTTGGTTTTTGAGGAGAGGGGAAAACTGTCTGAGTACCCAGAGAAAAACCTCTCATAGCAAGGACTAGAACCAACAACAAACTCTAGTCCGGGAATTGAACCTGTGCCACATCGGTGGGAGGCAAGTGCTCTCACCACTGCACCATCCCTGCTCCCCTTTATGGAAGGGTTAACTTTTTTTTTTTTGGGGGGGGGGGGGGTAGGGCAGGGCTTATTAGTGGAGGGAATTTTGTATTTAAAAACAACTTGAAACACTTAAGGTGGCCGAATACAGTTTTTTAGTGTACAGGTGTTAGAAGACGTTATTTGGAAACTATGTATTTCTGGACGCCCAAAATTGGTATGGTGTAAGACCAACTAAGAAAAAATGTATTTTCGTACGTCTTGTTGAGCTAAGTACCGTTTCCATGGCAATGCAGCGAACTATTAAACGTCCATACATAGCAGATTTCCTTTATTTTTAGAAAATGTACTTATTAGATTTTTTTCCATTTTTTGTATCCAGAACAACTCGCAAAACACTGACACAGTTGCACTATTTTCATGTAATTTTGACAGAGAGATCTCCTGCAAATATTGATTTTGCATTTTAATGTTTTGTGAGGATACCCTCTGTTATATTTAGGTTTCTCTTTGTGGGCGAGTTACGCTTTTAGGGAACTATTTTCTTGCCAAATTTCAGGGAATTCTAATGAGCGGTTCCTTAGAAAACAGTTCATTTCCATGAAAACAACCAGTCGCAATGTTTTAGTCAAATGCGCATGCGTGGTTTTATTTGGGTTTCATGGCAAAGATGAAAAGCATGGGAAAGGTCTTGGTGAATGTTTTTTTTGCTCGGAAAGAAAAGAAAAAGAGTCCAGAAACGAGAAACTTTGTTATTTAGGATCAAAACTTAACTTTGTTATCCATTTCATGTGAAATTGAGTGATCACTTTATCGACCGCCGTATTTGCGTACCACAACCCTAGCGTGCACTTAATAGCATCACTTACAGAATCTGTAAAGCGCGCGCAAACTGTGTTCAGCCACCTTAAGCTAACACACATTGTCCATGGGCTTATATTTGGGACATCAATCAATACTTGACCTTACACTTTTCACAGCTTGTGTTCTACTTAATGTCAGTAGTAGAAAAATTTAAGAAATTACCTTCTTTTTCCTTTCTTCACTGTGCTTTGCTTTCTTTCGCCTTTTCTTGTTTCCCTCTTGCTCAGAGCCACTGGAATCATAGCTACTACTTTCTGTTGACGGACTTCTTTTTGATCTTTTCTTTTTTGATTTTGACTTTCTAGATTTCTTCCTATAAAATAAAGACCTCTACCAATTTAATACATAGGTACATAATTATGATAAAATATTATTATATCTTACTCTGTAAATACTAGTAAATATAAGGAGAAACAAAGAATAATAAACTTGGAGCTATTACATTTCATTAACAACTTTTTTATGAGAATTTCCATAAGTTTCCTTTTCTTTTAAGCAAATTCCAGAATTCTATGTGGTAACAAGATCCAGACTAGTGGTCCAATTCTCAGGGATTAATTTTTCACTTTCTCAAGATTGAAACGAGCCTTGTTGGCCTTTGATATTACCTTACAGGGCTGCTAGAACTGCTTGATGTTCCTGAACGTTCAGAGCTTTCAGAGCTGCTACTGCGTTTTCTAGGCCTCCTTGACTCCTATGATTAGAATGTATATAGAAGCCTGAGTACACAGATGACATTTTTGGGTACAAACACTGTCAGTTTTCTCAGGCTATTATAGCAGATAAATGAAGATCAATGATAAATGGCTGGTTTCACTAATGATGCAAGACACTGATAACTTCCACTGTCTTTAATTTTATGCCTGATTTATAATATTAATTTTAAAATAATGTGTGCACAAATGCATAGTGGTTATTGTCTTTTATCATTTCAAATTAATGACCATTTTTTAGGCCATATTGGACTTTTTTTTTTCCCGAGTATATGACTACTTGGTTCCCCATCTACTAAATCAAATTAATGACCATTTTTTAGGCTTTATTGGAATTTTTTTTCCGAGTATATGACTACTTGGTTCCCCATCTACTAAATTAAATAAACTTGGGTATTCCCTTGGGAGCGATGGTACATGTATGATACTTTACAAACACTATCTACAATAAAAAAATAGCACTTTCTTCTTCAGTTACCCAGAAGCTCTATCAGATGCTGTACCTCAGACGTTCATGTCCTGTAACTAATACATCATTTTTTTTCTCCCGTGTGGCATAATGCAGTGAGGTCTGAAGTACTTTCAACTGATATTCGGAGCACTTTGCTTAATTGAATATTGTCAAAGATTTGCCTATAGGCTACATCAGAATTATATCACTTATGATATACCTCTGGCTACACCACTGTCAAACAACTGCATACTACTTGCTATGGCAGATGAGAGGTACTGTGTCAGAAGGGCATTGTATTTATGTTTGGAGTAAAATAAAGTTGGTTTGACTTGACTTGACTTGAGTCTAACTCATGGAGTGGCAACCAAACCTCCCACTCTGCTGATTGCCTGATCAATTGAACAAACCAGGCAACCAAAGGGAAAATGAAAACGTATTTAATTTTCTAAAATATGTTTAATAAATCTTCAAGAAATTGGCATCCCTAGTCAGGATTGCTGAGTACTGTTTTATAATTCAACATTCAACTTTGAAAAGATTTAATTAAATTAAGTTTTTATTATATAACTGAGGATATACATTGGATAGTAAAATGAACATTAGAAAAAAGATAGAGAAATTCCAAATCTCTAGTGACTATCAAAACTAACAAGGTCCAAAGCATTCATAATTTTTGCCTGAGAAATAAAGCCTTATACTATCTCAAGACCACGCTAAAATTTCTAACAGTGAGCTATTCAAATAAACAACCTACTGTAAGGAACATTGTCAATAAATGAATAGCAAATTTACCTTCGAAACTTTTGAACTCTTTGAATCTTTGCTCGTTCTTCGCGAGCTACAAGCTTCTTCTTCTTTGTCAGCCATTTTGAATATTTTGGACGCGAGGGCATGGATCTTACACAAGAGACTTGTTATGTCATGTAAGGCTAACTGAACTGCATCAATATGGCGGCTTGTAGTGGGGGAAAGGTTTGCACATTTTTTTATTATTTTTCTCGTACCATTTGCTCAGTCGTCATTTTTGCAACTTTTTGGTGTAACTTAATCTTAATGGTAAAATCTTGTGAAGGATCACCATCTCATAGCTGTAACTTTATTATTTGCAGGGCAAAGATGAAAATCTAAATAACAAGTTATGGGTTGGAAATTTAGACAAGCGATTAAGCGAGTGAGTAGTATGTTTTGTCACTAAAACTAAGATTTCTGAGGAAAATAAATGCTTATCATGTAAGTTCAAATCTAAGGACGTAATGTGGCCCCATAGTAAATGTTGATGTTGCCTTCTCTTCTTGTGAAACAAAGCTTTTATTATTAAATAATAGTATTACCCTGCATGCAGAGGTTCCTTAGTCTCCCTGTGTGTCGGCGGCGAATAAGAAACATCTGCAAACATCTGATTTCCTATAGTGAGATGTATGCCATGATATGTCCTCTGAATCATCACTTTCAGTCCTGCATTTTAGCATATCACACCAACAACTCCGTCTTGAAAGTTTCAAAGGAAGTTCTGGCCAAAAACGCCAACAAAAGTCACAAACATATTTACGCGTTCAAGGTATTGATTAATCGTTAGCGCCTTGCAGCAAATTTTACCATTTAAATACTGAACCATTGGATGGAATTCTTGCAAACTGCTTGCAAACATAAACAAGCTTTTTGTTCCCTTGAAAATATTTCGTGCCACAGAATTCCATTGGCTTCCAATCTCCTGCCAATTTCTGGGACAGTTTGTGCAAGCCAGTTAAACCAGTTGACAGCCAGTTTGAGACCATAATCTTTTATTTATTTGGCCAGCTGCACGTTTGTTACAGAGGTTTCTTTTTCATCCCCTGGCACATTGAATGACCAAGGAACCTGCACTTCTAGGGTATACAATGACCATTAACATTTTATTTTTTACCATATATATATTTTTTTTATTTCCTGCATTCTCAGGTATAATCTGCTGAAAATTCTTCAGCGTTTTGGAGATGTAAAGAGCTTTGAATTTCTTTTTCATAAATCAGGAGTGAAAGAAGGGGAACCTCGTGGATATTGTTTTGTTGAGTTCAAGACACGTGAGGTGGGTGCTCCCTCCATTTTTTTCCCTCCATAATTGCTAAGTAATTCAAAATATTTTGAATTAAAAAATAGTCCTAACAATACTTAAATGTTAGCATTTACTCTATCTATTGGATTTTATTCCTATTTTTAACAGCAAGCTGAAAATGCCCTGCAGGGATTGAATGGCAAGCTAGCCCTGTCTAAGCCTTTGGTCGTAAACTGGGCAAAGAAACCAGTAGGAATTACAGTAAGAAGCCCTGTTTTTTATGACATGAAAGTTTGTTGGGATTTAATTTTTACATTGATTTTGCACAAACTTGCTACAGTAAAGATATAACTGTCAGTGTCACCAGTTCGAAACGCTGGTGATTAGGAAAAACCAAAGCTCTATATTGTTGAGTTGCAAAAAGACGTTTACTCAAATTACAGATTTGTTCTTCATGAAATCCTGTTGTTGTTTTTGCCAATGGATAATTAAGCGCTTAACTGGAATTACCAAAACTAAATTCCTCTACAACAGTCTTTTGATTTTCTAAACAACATACGCTGATCTCCGAAACCCCATTAAACTGCCACTGAAGCAAATCTCTCATTTTAGTTTTATATTCAGTAAGATTACTGTGTTGTTGTTTATTTCACACTGTAGAGTTTTTCCTTTAAGTAGATGCTCCGCTGTACAATGTAAGCTGTTATTAAATTATCAAATGAAAAAATGGTTAGTTTAGATATAGAGTAAAACAGTCTGTCAAGACCTTGAAGTGTAAAATGTTCTCATTCTATACAGGGTATAAAAGAACAAGGAGAAAAGAACATACTACCATCTGCAGGTATATCAAGGAGCTCACTTGACAGGTCAGCAGGACATATGAATAGAAGCAACAGCCCAACTAAACAACCAACCTACCACAAACTAGGCCAGCTAACTAACTAAATAATTAACTGCAAGTGAAAATATATAAGAAAGTTGAACTGTGAGTGAAAATGTTAATTGATTAGAGACCATTGTAGTTGTGTACATAACTTAGCCGTTAAAAGAAAGTCTGAAAAAAATTCAGCCTTGAACAGCTAGGATTCAAACCCATGACCTCTGCAATACCAGTGCAGTGCTCCACCAACTAAACTATCAAACCCACTGGGAGTTGGTCATTTGTGAATTCATAATATACCCATAGAAGTGAAGAGATGGAAGTGAAATATCTGAAATTCACATATTTGACCTGCAGATGAAAGAATTAAATGAAAGACCATCACAGTAATGTGTGCAACTTACACAGCTGTGAAAAGAACCCTTGAACAGGTTTGAATGTTTGTCAGGCTTTTTTTGTAGCTGTTTAAATTGCACACATAACTGTGATGCTCTATCATTTATTAACTAATTAATTCTTATTACTAGTAAATACTTCTCAGTAATTACATAAATGTACAGGACTGGTATAGTTTCATTCAACTGTCTTCCAATGGAGAATAGGGAAAAAACCTTGTCTATGGTACTGTCTATGATGTTCTCAAGTGAAGAAAAAAATTCTTGTGCCCTATTTAAGAGTTTAGATAGAAAAACCATTGCCTTGTGAGTAGCATATCCAGGTGGAGGCTAACCCACCCCCCCCCCTCCCCATCTTTTAAGTGGAGCCTGATATTTTCTGCCAGATCAGGGTTTGATAGCGTGGTGCCCCCCATCCAAACTGGAGTTGATTGCCTTCCCCCTCAGGGAGTTTACGCAGCTGCAACAGGTGTACACTGTATACCTAATTATGTAGATGTGTTCAACCCCATCTGATAATAGCTATTTTAGTTGTGTGGTTCTAAAATATGGTGTCAACGCTGGTCATTTACATTTAATAGTGAATTCCTGGCCCATGTTTTTCTTCCAAAGAAATTGATCTGCAAGGTTGATTATTGAAAGCAGTCAGGTTTACAGCTGTATGCTTTTGTTTTGTCCTCTTTCAGTTGTGATTCCAAAATAAAAGCGATTGAGACCAAGCTCAAACTTATGGAGAGTGGAAATGACAGTGAAACAAAAGCACAAGGGAAACATCCTCTCCTTGTTCAGAGTGAGAAAGCAAGAACTCACCCATACAAGAAGCAGGAGAGATATGTTAGAGGAAAAAGCAAAGAGACCAGATGACAACAGTTTGAAAATACCTCCTGACATAGCATTTAACATGTTTCCGTCACTCTTACCAGTCACAAATGCATGACTGTTCACTTTTGTGTGGTAAGATGGACAGCTCAAAGCAAAGTTTCAACTTATGTTGCAAAAACATCTGACTTCTGGAAATACTTTTTGGTATAATAAAAATACAAACATATTAATGTACATATTTATGAAAGACTGTAAATTTGTAATACATCCAATAAAATAAATTTTATTTGAATTTGAGCCAAACATTTTCATTGCCATTTACTGGTTTGTTGCAACACTTCTATTATCTCCCAAACTAGCACTGAAACACGACCAATGATAATTATTTGTCACCTTGAGTTGTGCTCGTAAATATGCGATACCATTCACTTTTAAGTGATAAAACAAACCCAACAACCTATAGCCCACTTTGAAAATGAGTGATGGCCTGGGTCAAGAGTAACTGCCAAAGTGATTGTGGGATTGTTTGGGGGGACGCTGAATGCGATAATAACGGCCAACCTCCCCCAAACTTTCCCACAATCGCTTGGGCAGCTACTCTCAACCCAGGCTATCACTCTTTTTTAAAGTGGGCTATTAAATTTCCTTTGCCTTTTCTTGTTTTCATTCCCATGGTACCTTGGACTTCACATTCATTTCCAGTTTCTTGCTCTTTGCACCGTCTTGTTTAAATGCAAATAACCTGTGGAGGCAGTTTCTAAACAGTTCTGATACTTACAAGACCTGGCAACTATACATAGTTTCCTTAATTAACATTAAATTGTTGCAAGTTGTGAAGAAAAGTCTCCTCAACAAACTGTCAGTCAACTGTTCAGCATCCATTTTGTCACCGTTTAATGAAAATGATAAAGTACTGCCTGTTAGCTGACAAAATATGATTGAGGAGAGTTGTTCTTCACAATTATCAAATTTTTATTACTTTGCAAATTATTACTATGCAACACATTAAGCATGTGGGCAATTTAAATTACCACTTATCCCATATTATTTCTTAAGTCTACCTCTATTGTATGCTGAAATGCGAATTCAAAGGCTGTTTATGTACACATCATTGGCTATTACCTGGAAGGGATCTTGGGCAAGTAGACCTTTGTATGGGACCTTACAAGGAGTTTGATTGATAATTTCCATTGCAAGGAGGAGGAAATGAGGTAGGTTTGTCTACAGGGAAAATAGTGGCCTTTGTAAAACAAGAAGCCATGTTGTAGTAGTTGTAGATGAAGGGGGACCAGATTACTGTACTTGAAGTGTCCGGGGGGGTTATCTTGTGCCATGTGCTCGAGCACACGTCCCCTTCCAAGAGAATCGAAGGAAATTAGCACTTTTGAGAGGGAACTTTGCAAACTCCCTCCCTTTCCTTGGAGTAACCCCTCAGGGGATTGCTAATGACAGGTGCATTACAGGTCAAATGCTTTACTCCATTCTTAATAATATTACCAACAACCAATAGTTTATTCTAATACACTTACTTCTCACATAAATCTCAGGGGCTGCGGGCTGGGAATTTTTACTATTATAATAATTGTATTAATTGGATGAGGGTATAATTACTTTTCCATGTAGTACATCACATGATCCATCACACATTACCCTTTAACATATAAGTGTCACAGCCAATCCATAAGGTTAATATGGGCCTGTGACATGATTGCCACCAGTCAACAAAACTTTGGAATGTTTAAAAAGTGAGCCCCAGGACCCACACTTTTTCCTGTTGTTTTATATATTATGTTTGAGGAATCAATGTCAAGGTGTACTGCATTAACACTCTTTTGTCTCAATTTGTTTTTATGGTAAAAAAGCTGCAGTTTATTCCAGTTTTTATGGTATGAAATAACTTATGAATCCTTACTCTTTCCTAAAGAAAGATGGTGCATTCTTACTGTGCATAATTTTGGGCATTATCAGCTTGTGCATGTTTGAAACAAACCAGGTTTTCCTTGATGCTAAGCTCAGCCAATTACTAAATGGTTATTTTCTCCTAAAGGAGCATCATGGGCCATCTTTTTATCTTGTTATTTTAACTTAGTTGTTATCTTCTTTTTGTTGAAAACATTTTAGGAAAAAATTATGACAGAAAATAGTGATACTGAGAAACTCGTGCAAGAAACCTTTTGGGTCAAATATACCGCTTTATACTGTGCTTCACTGACCAAAAAATTATCTTTAACTGCTGTTCATGCTTTTTAAGGGTGACTTACACGGTACAACTTTGTTGCATGCGACAAGCTTACGACAGGCTTAGGACACGAATTGTCTCATGTAAATCAAATCTACAACTTGCTTACGACTGTCATGTATGTCACAAAAAATGCCATAGGATTTTAAAACATGTTTTAAAATCCTACGACAATTGTACGTATAGGCAATGTTGAATGACGAGAGTTGTGTGCAATTTTTTGCATGACGCGAACAGTGCGCGCTCTAGAAATCACATGCGGCAGTCGTAAGCAAAAGTTGTACCGTCTAAATCAGCCGTTACATTCTATGTATGACGTTTTTCGAGGTTCTGGTTTATCTAAGATGTAATTCCTGCTCACACCAGCCATAGCAAGAACTGATCAGACAGGCTTACACTTGAAAGTGAATATTGCAAATAATTATGTGGTAACTTGAGTGGATCACACCTCTTTCTCAGGCACAATGATGGATTCTTTTTATTGCATTTTTTTAAATAATGCATACAGTACTAGTAGACAATCAGTGAAGGTTTGAGAAAATTTTTAAGGCAACTTATATTTCAAGGGAATAACATTTAATGGAATGCTATTCTCTAGAATGGTTTGTTTTTTACTTGTTATAGCTATCATTAAGCAGTGTCAAACAAAAGGAAAGAAAGATAGGAGAATCACTGACATCTGAAAAGTTGTAACTCACATTTATTCAGTGTAACCTGTATAATTATTACAAACTTGTTGCTATCATAGTAGGCTGTTTTCAATAATATTTATTCTGCTACTTTGCATCTTTCTGTACAAAATGCATGAGTTCTGCTATTTACAACCAACAAAAAGCAATACCGTGTACAAAGTAAAAACCCTACAAAAGTTACTTCTTTAGTTTATCTGTCTACTGTCGACTAGTGCAAATTGTCCACATTCATGTTGTTTGCGTTCCAGTTTTATCACGCAGTGATCCTTGACTGTGGCTTGCCTGGGGCTTGTCCTTTGCTGTCTCCTTCTTTAAAACATGCAGAAGAGTTTGGGAACTTTCAAGAATCTAGAAACAAAGAAACCAAAAACAAATTAACATTTGTTCTTATTTACAATTATTTTTAGTTAGCTCAAATGAAAGCAAACAGTTTTGTTTCGCTTTCTTCTCTCTTGTATTTGTCACGTTGGGAACAGCTCCTTCTGTGGTTTGCTAATTTACAACCATTAAAATGAGTCCGAGTGATTGCTAAGTTATGCCCATCACCTTTGGCATGGGTTTCCAAATCGCTTGGCATACTGGCACATGATCGTGGTCTTTGGTGTACAGCAGCGTAAGACAGAGGTAGTTTCTGGCATAAGGTTACCTCATAGGTGTTGGTGTGAAGAAAAATGACCTTGGCTTTTGAAAACTGCCACCATTCAAATGAACTGTTGTTATCCAAAAATATCCAGGATTTCTCTCCCAATATAGGATTTAGAGTCTTCAGGCAGGGGAGCAGGGAGACTGAGGGACAACATTGGCATGGCAGTCAGTGTAACGTTTCCCTGCCGTAGGCACTTCAGTGGTTGTTTGGTGTAGAATTTCATAACTCTTGGCATATCCTCAGCATGGTATGTACCAGGGGTACGTACAAGGAATGCACCCTGGGGATAAAGTTGATTTAGGGCACTTAGGGGTCAAGAGTGGGTCGATGATTCAGGTGGGGTGGCACAAAAGATTCCAGATTTCAGATTTCCAGAGGCTGGCATCTCTGATCTTCCATATATGTCATCTTTCACCCGCAGTTCTAACATGTTAGCTTTAATACATTCACTCTCCGGTGTGATCAGTCGATGAAATTGATAACAACTGATGGATATTGATGAAAATCAATAACAATTAATCGATTGATATCGTAAATCAATGACCAATCAATGACCAAAAATTTGTGTTTTTTAATTGGCATCGATTGTCATCGATTGCTATGGATTATCATCGGTTGTCATCTATTTGCAGATTTTTTTTGAAGAAAAGAAATACATCTACAAAAGAAATATGGTGTATCTTATTGATCACCTTTAGTGTATTCCCACAATCTCCTTTCTTCTTCTGAGCAAAGAATCGCTGCTTAACGTCAGCAGCAAATGGGCACCTGTGGTACCCTTTAACTACAACCTGGTAGATAGTCAAAGCAACTTGACACATATTTCTCTGGTTATTTGTGCAAAAGCCACGGCAAAAGTCTCTAGACATGTATGCGACCATGAGCGCAACAAAACCACCAATTATTGATTGAAAATTAATAGAAAACAATCAGCTTGACAGGAAACGATAGTCAATAACAACTGATTGGCAGTCAATGGCAATTATCAATAGCAATTAGACCAATTAGAGTACTAAAGCTTGTGATTACTAATTGCCCGATAACAATCAATAACAGTGTCATCGTTTGGATTTCCAATGATAGATTGTCATCGATTGATCACGCCGGGTCAGTCATGTAGTTTGACAATTGTCCCCATATAAGGCCCTTTCTAATGAGTAATTGTCGTGACAGTTTAAATAACACCTGCAGGCAAATAAATTCAATACTTTTAATGGTAAGTACTTCACTTTTAATAGTTGAAGGAAGTTAAGACCAACCTTCATGTAAGCTGCTTCCGTTTCAGCAATTGTTTTGTCATACTCGTTTCTGGAGGCTATCTTCTTCGCGAGGCTTTCGTTGATCTTCGCCAATCTTTCGCTAAGAATGCGAATGTCGTTTTGTATTTTCGATTTTTCCTCCTCCTCATTGAGTATTTGTTTCTGAAGTTCATCTCTTTTTGTACAGAGATCCTCTATGCCTTGAAATGAAATGGGAAAAGTAAAATGTTCAGTTTATAAGTTGTCTTTAATACTAGTTAAAGACGAAATCAACATGGCGGAAAACTGGCTTTATGTATGACATCATCGTCTAATTTCCCTGCTTCCTGTAAACATTACTGTCCCAAAATACCTACATTTAACTAGTTCGTTGTTGTATGTTTGTAACGCTGCTCCTTGCTGTGACATCGCGACTAAAAGAAAGCTTAAAACACGGTCTAACGTACAGTATTGCAGTGTGTTGTCAGAGAGTTATTTTTTATCTCCCGCGAAATGTTTGATTCGCGTTGTCCTGGGAGCTAAACAATAACCACAATGCATGGCGAGATTGCATTTCCGATTCCTGAGATCGTGAAACACCATTCGCTCCCATTCGCTACGTACTCGGGCCGTCGGCTGTGCTAAGTCATTGGTAAATGTATCTGAGCAGACGAGGAAGTGGTCTTCGTAACTTTCGTTTACTGTATATTGAGTATATTCATCCGCCGCCCGGCAGGTGAAAATGACTTAGATGGCGGAAATTTTCTGCCTCGCCAACGAGGTCCTGGCCTCAATTTTCAAACATCTAAATGGCTTTGAGCTTAGTGTTGTGGCGATGACATGTCAAAGATTCAGAGCTGCATCATATATCGACCAAATTTGGCAACATCTGTGCGACAGAGGTAAGAAAAATAAAGGCTAAACTTTTTGTACTAAGTTTTTGTTTGTCCACATTGTCGAGCCATCGAATGCTGTGACAAACTTATGTAAGATGAGATGTTTCTCGTGATTTACCTCATAATGCATGGCTCAGATCTATCTTCTTTTGATCGTGTTAAAACTCGTTCCTATTTAAAGCGCTTTGCGAAAACGTTTGTTCCTGTTATCCGTAAGAATTCTTGAACTTACGTTAGAAATATTAAAATATCCTGTCAGGTAGGCTTTGGGCCGCAACATTTAGGACTTAGTGTTGATTGATTAATACAGCAAATTTAGTGCTTAATTTAGCTGTTAGTTTCAGTTTCAGTTTGAGTTCCGGGTTTCACTGAATTGCTGGGCAAAACATAAAAAAACCTCCTGCTTTCTAAGAACTAGGTTGAATTCTAGATTGGAAAGAAGTCTCAGGTTGCATTCATATTTTGCCAATACAAAAATGGTTGTGGATCTTTACTGTACATAGTTGTACAAAACCTGTATGTACTGGCAAACTTTGGACATGCACAAGTTTTGTACCAAAATGGTGTGTTACTGCAAATTCCTGTGATATATGCACTTCGTTCTTGTCGAGTTTAGGACTTGGAACAGATTTCTGTTCTGGATAGAAGCTACAACATTAACACAAGGCCAAACTGTGCAAATTTACTGTTGTTAAAGGTCCCAAACAGACCACTGGTGCAGACTGTCAGTGTGCACATTTCTTGAGGTGAAAAGCTGATAACGCTTAATTGTCACCTGACACTGACCATCAGCAATTTTAATAGTAAATGTTATGACGATTTAGAGAACCCTACATCTGTTTTAAGATTCTTTCTGTTTTTAGAACTTATCTAGACTACTTTAAGACATGATTGGAGGGCATATCTAAATCTAAATCTACAATGCAGTATTTTTTAGAATACTGTGTTCCTAGAATAGTAAATAGTATGCATGCAGCTGTTTTGTCATCATTGTTTTTTGTTTCTGTCCTAAAAATACCTTGTCACTTATTTAGCAGCTTTCATAAAAATCTCCAATTTAGAATGAAGGACAGTCATCCGAAATCGAAGGTGCAATAGGATTTTGTTCAAATTTTGTCAAGTAACTAACCAATATATGATTGTTCCAAAACTTACTTTTAAATCCACCTGGTATTAAATTCCTTTGCTGGGTTATTGGAGGAATTTGCCAGTTTTCATAATAAACTAACATTTATCCTGCTCTTTTTAGATTATGGTGTGTCATCGTTGGACCAATGGCCTCTCAATTCCTTTCGTGACCTTTATGTCATTGGTAGGTCCTTAAAAACCAGAGAATTGAATCAATGTTTGGATGCCACGCTTAATGTCTGGCCCAAGCAAAACAGTTAGTTTTGTTTCCCAACAGTCTCACATTTCTTAGGTAAACATTGAGACTCGAGGGAAACCAAAACGACTAACTATTTCTGGAGGGGCCAGACATTAAGTACTTTACAGGCAGTTATACAGGCAGAGCACAACAAACAAACAACAACTTTAACACAACTTTACTAATACTCAAAGCTCTCAAACCAAACGTCTGAAATTTACATAGTAAATGCACAAAAGAACTAATCAACTAGGTTAACTTTATCTTCATCATTTAGCATGGCTACAAAAATTAATCGTGATAAAATTTACATACTGATGCATCCCATGCAGTTGCTGATTTATATGTATGTAGGAATTTAGTTAAAGCCACATGATCACTAACCCATCAATGATAGTTGGAGTTTTACCTGGGGAAACTGCAGCTGTTATATACATATATAATTTGAACAGTGCTCCTTGGTTTATCTCTCTTAAATTGGTTGATAGTGTTTTGGAGGTCAGTATTGGAGAAAGAACAAAATCTTGCAAATTGACCAAAAATAATAATGGCCAATAATTTTATTGTAAGGACCACCTGGCATAAATTAATCAATAAATATGGACCTTAATTGCAGCAAATTATTACAATATACTGGTGCCCTATATATAGCTACCTAAGGAAAATTAAGCCAATGACCTTCACAAAGTGGCTGCGATCCCTGCCTTAGAAACAGGAGCTAAGAAGACAGTGTGTTTAAAATAACACATGCTAGGGCTAGCAGACTTTTTACAAGAGGGAGACAAGTAAAGTTTCATTTCTTTGTGTTAACTCATCTGATTTCAATGTATCTTTTGTCTTTTTTAATGTCAGTGCTACACAAATTTGGTTGCCTACTTGGTGTTTGGAAATTTCATTTTAATCCTTATGGTGGTTTAGTTCATATTAAGGTGAGGTCTCATTGTCTATTGGTTATTCATGTTGAATGTGTTAGTGTCCAAAAAAGGTTGGCAGGGAAGCGAGAAGATACTTAAACATCCAGGTGGGTCGATATGTGTTAGCAACCTTGAACTGCAAGCATATAAGGATACTGGATTAAAATTTCCTGGTGGAAAGCAGGATGTTGTCTCCTTTGCAGCCTTGACATCTGGAAGAAAGTATCAAATCCAAAGGAAGTGGGATCAAAACCTGCAAGCTAGCACAACATAATAAACCGGTACTGTTGTATTTTAAGCCAGAGGAAGGGTAGACATCACAAGCCCCTGGCTTCCAGTTCAGACCTCCCTGTCACCAAACCAAACTTGCTAATGTGTTATTTGCATATTATAATTTATTAAGTGTGACAAACCAAAATAAAAAGAAAAAATGTATAAATAACTAAACAATAATTATTCCACAAGCATGCATTAGATACAAGATGATAGATAGCCAACAAGGGGTTCAGTGCTGAGATGGTTATAATCATGTCATATCCAACAAGCATGAGTGAAATAATTATTGTTTCATTAAAAACAACCACAAAAAATCCCTAAATTTTGCTGATTTTGTGATATTTTCTTTTCCCCCTGAAGCTTACTATTACCATATTTGTGGCACAATTGGTATAATGGCTCATATACTATGGCTGGTAAACCTATCAAAACTCTGGAACTGCATATTTATCAACTGAGTCAGTTTTTAATAATATTATATGTCATGACCCCATTTTATGTGCACCATGCGGAAGTAAGATCATTATAAGGACTCTCAATGATGCAGTGCGGCCAGTATGCTTAAGACTTTTAAACAGCAAGAAATGGGAGTGAAGAAGTGTTCTTTCGACCCTAATAGTTTTTATTTTATTTATTCGTTTATTTCAGTTTAATGGCACAATCAGAATAAAAAGGAAGGATGACAAATAATTAAAAGGGCCAATAGGATGATCTGTAAAAAGAGCAAAAAACTCCCATACTAAGACAGATCACATACTAACTGAC
Source organism: Pavona decussata (assembly GCF_977016875.1). Classification (NCBI taxonomy): domain Eukaryota; kingdom Metazoa; phylum Cnidaria; class Anthozoa; order Scleractinia; family Agariciidae; genus Pavona; species Pavona decussata. The sequence continues at coordinate 854,106 of NW_028145475.1, read as the reverse complement.
CTTTGGTTTAAAATACATTAAAATAATGTTCGAGAAAAAATATGGCAGTGTTTTTAAAAGTCCCATCAATAAAATACTACAATGAAAGATGTACTAGTGGTGCATCAAAACATTTATCACGTTGATCTTAAAAATACTAACATTTGATGCAGAATGGACCTCCATAGGCAGGGAGATCCACTTATCTGCAATTCTATTGAAAAAACCAGTTTAGGTTAATCAAAGAAAACTTACAGATGTAACACATAATAAATTAATTTACAAGGTTTGTTCAAGGGTATGGGGAATGGATGCTAGCTCCCACCAGCACAGTGTCCTGTAGCTTAGTGATAGAGTATCTGAATATCATAGGCTTGTGTCCTGTTGGGAGCACTTGGATTTTCTTTTTTCTGAGTATCTGCGTCACTTACTGAAAAAATACATTTATTTATCAAAATTCAGCCTGTCTCTTGTTGAACATTCTAAGATTAAGTAAATATTATTTAGTACATGTAGGTGCAGAATCAATATCTGGCAGACAAAATTCAACTCAAATACGGTAGTTTTAACATTCTTATTGTCAATGGTTTCTCTTGTAGGCTTCACCAGGTAGGATTGAGGCATTTGACTGTCGTGCACCCTTTGACCCTGACATTACAAGCCCATTAAGACCCAAGCTCATGTTTGCTCTAACAGTACAAGAAGGGAAACCTGTGGCCTTATGTTACAGTAACTGGGAAGAGTCACCTCACAGCGGAACCCTTGAAGTATGTTGATTACAATAATGAAAAAAAAAAGAAAGAGAAAGTTGAGTAAGGAATGAAAAAGGAAAAATATACCCTATACTGAAACAGACTACACATTTAAGAATAAAGTATCAAAAATTTTCAAATGAAATTAAAGTTGCAAATTGTCTGTACAAAAAACGAAAGCTTTAACCAGTCTTAAAATTGAATATAATTTAATGTTTGGTGCTGCGTGTATGTGTAGCTCAACCTCTAGTAGTAGCAGACCTACCAACAACCCAGTTTTTTGTCTTTTTTCATGGTCACCTGACAAAGACCTGAAACCTCCTGTTTTGGTCTGAAAAAAAAAAACTAGACTGTTATAGTTAGTGAAAATGAAGCTATCAGAAGTTTCTTTTGATCTAAAAATCTGTGTTTTACACACATGGATCACTTTTTTGCTTCCATTGTGCCTTTCAGCCAAGGTACCTGTAAGTGAATTCTGGGTAGAAGATTGGCTGGCCGTGCCCTTTTATGTCAGACAAGTTAACAAGCAATGGCGAGTCAAGCAGGGAATGCGATAATCAGAAACTTACTGATAAGTTCTACTCTGTACTTACAGTAGTACTAATAATGGACTACCGTCAAGATGTAGATTAAAATAACGAAGTCAGGTGATGAATCACCAGGTATTTTTGAGTCCACATCCAGATTTTTCACTCTTTGGGGTTGACAGGTCTGTAGTAGTGAGTTGTACAGACAGTGCACCCAACACCATATGGCCACATTGCACATGTTTTGGAAAGATTGTGTCGGGACACTTTTGCTGCCTCTTAGAGCAACTCAGTTAAGGTTTTTAGTATAACAGTAAGTTTAAGAACATGCTTTCAGCTTTCCATGATTAAATGTTGATGTCTTAAATTTCATTTTCATTTCGTTATCGACACCATAACTAGGTGGAAGAAAGTGATGAAGGGAAGGTAGCTCAGTTCAGATTCAAGTGCAACAGCCAGGAAAACCATGACATTCCTTCAGACAGAGAACAGGTTTGTTTTGTTTTGTTAATAGAAACTATAACTGGGGGTTGTTTATGATAATATTTCTATAAGGAAGTAATTTAACATTATCTTTTTATAACTGTTTTATACAGGGAATGGATGTTCTGAAAAGGTGGATGAAGGAGGAGTACAATAATGAAAATCTGCTATTTTTTCAACCTCACATGGTTCAGCTGGTTCTTATGAGATACGTTAATATGCACTCCTTGCACAGGTACTCATCCATAAACCTTGCGGTTGGTACCTTCCTATGTAAAATATGAGCTATCTGCAGAGGTTTCATTAAGATTCTGAAAAGTAGGGCAAGAGGTTAGTGAACCGGGGCAGGATAGGGACACTGTGACTTAAGATATGTTCTTTTATGTAAAAAGTCAGTCGAAATGTTAAAAGCAGCTGGGTGGAGTTGTCCTCACAGACAGTCAATTTGCCTGATGTCCTGCCCATAATGAAACCCCTGAGCCATACAATCTCAACTCCGTTCTTTCTACGTCAAATGCAAAGAGCAACAGAGAACCAGCACACCTCCTGTACAATTCCCCACCCCACAATATGTTGGGTAATGTTTAAAAACAATCGTTGAGTGCTGCTGCGAGAAATGTGCTGCGAGTCTTTTGAACAGCTTCAAAAACATTCCTGGAAAAGCTTGTCTCAATAGAGTTCATAACAATTATGCGTTTGTGAACGTTGGAGATAAGCATACGAGAAAAACACAGAATATTAATGAGGAGTGTTTTATCAGCTGAAAAAACGCCACATACTAATAAGGGGGAGGTTTATTGATATAAAGTCAGTGCATGTGATGTATTATCGACCATTTGATAGGTCAATGGGCTTATGAATTATAAATGAGTTTTTGAAAGTGCTATAAAACTTTAGTGTCTCCTCTTTTCCACAGCAAGCCACTTGAGTTTGAAGCCCTTGAACTTCCCCCGCGTAATAAAGAGAAACTTGTGATGACTCCTGGTGTATTTAAGGTAAATACGGACCATTTTGTCAGTGTTATGCTAGGGTCTGAAGTCATGCAGAGCTGGACCTATTGACAATGTTGAACCAAATTTCTGAAGATAATTCTCAGTTCTTTTATTTCACATAAGGGTTATGTTGTGAGAGGTGTGGTAAATTTAGGTTGTGTCTTTTGTAAAGGAAAGGATATTTTTATTAACACCAGCCCAGACTATGGAATAACTCAAAGTAACAACAAAATACTCCAAGCCATTACTGAAAGATTCTCAGATCACAAGTAATAAAATTGTTAGGGTGTTAGATTAAAGCGGGAGAGGTTGTGGGTTTCCGATGGATGACCAACCAGGTTCTTTAACTGCCTGAAGAGCAAAGGTCTTTCCTCCCTATTATTATAATATACAGATTGTTTCCTTAATCTATTATTTCCTCACAGTCATAAATGTGAAATGCTCGTCATCATCATCATCATCATCATCATCATCTTTAGGCAGGGTGCGTTCATCACAAGCTGAGTTTTACAGAATGGCCCTGCTAAAAAATAATAAATAAACAAAATACTAAAAATAAAGTACGAAATAGAAGCTCTAAAACATATTGTACACGACGTGAAAAACCATAAAAAGCTGTAGGCGAAAGGAGTTACAGAGCTAGTTCTCGTAGTTCCTTAATTTTGTTAATAGACCTTAATAGCGATTTAATGTCATGAAAGTCACGGTCCAAATTGTTAAAATCGTTCGCAGTTGCCTGGTAGGTGAAATTTTGTTTAGTAGCGTTAGAGCCAGTTAAGTGGAATTTGTAAACCTGTGGTGTGATGTAATGGTGAAATTTTCTTTTCGTTATCAAATATCCCTCACAGAAAATGTAAATTGAAGGACTGGGGGCATAAAAGGCGTATGTCTAATCTTAGGTTGATTTTGAAGAATATGCAACCAGACTCAGTGTAAATAATTGGCCTGAGTTTCTTGCATGACCTGTTGTAGGTCGTATGCCAAAAGTGAGGGCTATTCTGAGAAAACAGAAGAAACGTTGCTGTCAAATTTTAGGTTTTTCCTGTCCCGTTCCCTTTGCACCCGTTTTTGATATGCAGCCTACGACAGTTCATTGAAAAACATTGCGCACAGCCACTTGCCCCTCAGAATTTGGTCATATTTTCGATAAAAACCAAAACTCAATCTAAAATTGCTCCAAGCTCTTGAATTTAGGCTCAATTTCCTCCACTCTCTCGAGTCCGGTCTTTGTTCCTCCCCGAGAAAGCTCTTTAGAGGAGGGGTGCCGGCTCATTTTTTGACGAGCGGCGGCGGGTTATCGAGCCTATGTTGACTTCGTCCTATTCATTGTAATTGTAGGGCACTTACAGCAGTCACGGAGTGGAAATTGTGATGGTTACCTATAATGTAGCAGACCAAAAAATGATAGGCACCAAGATAACGGTACGTGCCAAGTACATTTCTACAGTGAATAGTCTTGATAGCAGGGAACAGCCATTGACGATAGCTGTTACAAGTCACGGTCGAAACATGTCTTTAAAACTAAACTGATAGTGTTGTGTTTTTCTTCAAAGTTATAACTTATTTCCACAGTAAGGTAGGTTTCGTTTTTTTTTTTTTAACACAAATTTTGAAAGTGATGCGCGTTTTACTGTTGTACATAAAATGTATCTAAGAAACTGAAAATTCCTTTAATAAAAGCTTCAGGTGTAGGCAAACTAAAGTTTGAGTTCTATCAAACTTGTATATCTCATGTTACGTAAGGCTCACTTGCGGACATGCATTCGCCCATTGGTGAATCTTGTATTGTCAAATACAACAGTCCTGTGGGCAGAGGTAACCCAATAACCACGACCTTGCATATCAACAGGGAGACCCCAATGTTCCAATGGATCAGGTGACCTTTGAAGTTGACTTGAGAAGGCCTGTGATTGAAGACACACCGATCCCTGAGGGAGAGCTACGGCAGTTTGAGCTACCTCAAGTGTATGAAGCAAGATATACAAACTTTCCACGAGGTTATCAGGCTAGGTGAGTGCCTTACCTGTTGTGGTTGTTTTGCACCTAATCTTGTGTTCATGATACCCCTGTTTACAGCCGTATAATCTGGGCCTTCTTTCAAATACACAGTTCATTTTTTTTTTTCAATGTCTCTTTCAGTACTAGATGATTTCTCCAAAACGCTGTTACTTTCACATTGATTTCCGGTTCTTCAAAGAGCGAATAACTTTATCCACTAAATAGGCCTATCCACCTGAGAAAACTGCTATCCACCGAATAGTTACCCAGTCGATAAAAAGTCGTTTCACAAAGCCTGGATAGTGCAATGAGTTAGTATCAACCGGAGAGTAATCCGCTTTCCGGTCCGTTGCCATGGTGAAAATCAGTCACTTTTCACATGAAAGATGGTATGATAAGAAAAGGGCGGAAAATGTGAAGCCTGAACTTCGAACAACTGGAAGACGCAAGTGGAGTAAAATTTATCCGCCTCTTCACTACACTGTAATCCGTCACGCGTGCCTTGTTGTATTTGTTTTTCTCCCAGTCTGGGCAGTTTTCACGTCTGGTTTGCATTTCAACTCTTTCTCAGTGCGTCTATCCTTTAGTTCATAAACGAAACGTTAGAGTAATCTGAGATGCTGGGGGTGGAAGGTGGGGTGGGTTGCTTCCTAATATACTGTCAGCTGTTCAGATATGTATATTACATAGATTTTGTAATTTGTATGAAATTGCGTACAATTTTGTTTTCGGCTCTGAAAAAGGGTACGGCTTCTACAGACGAGACCTTATAACATATTGATGGATCCTTGTCTTCTCCCCAAAAAATTAATAATAATAATAATAATAATAATAATAATAATAATAATAATAATAATAATAATAATAATAATAATAATAATAATAAATTAAAAAAAAGAAACAGAAAAATATCAACCAAATAACATCACTTCATCAGAAACTCACAAGGGAGTTAAACAAATTCCAAGTTACCGCCTCAGATTTGCGAACTTCAGGTATGAAGTTTTAAACAGATGTAGATTTTATGGGCCAGGTCCAAAAACGGGTATCCCAAATGGTATATTTTTGTCTGAAATGGGGTCAGTGTTTGGTAATACCTGGCCGCGCGCCTCGACGAAAACTTCGAGTAAGACACGATTGTTTTTTGTTTGAACTCGTATTATTTTATAATGAAGTGGAAGGAATTTTATAGAAAGCGTAAAAACGGCTTTAAGCACAAACAACTCAATTCTCTGATTCGATCTGACGAAGGGCTAACGCTCGAAACCTCAGCACTTGAATCCCTTTACGGTGGCCATTTTACCTTTATTAACTCTGTTGATAAAACCACACTCGTTTTTACTCCTCAGCGACGCAGCACCACAGTTTCTTTAGAAACCAACCCCCTTAAACCAATATTTATTGTTGAACCTGTTAGCCCCTTCGTAAAGGGCAATCCAGGTATTATGTCTATGTTCCGTTTTAATCTGGTGGTCTCCTGTTCAACCTGTTTGCCTATAGATATCATGGCGTTGGACAGATTGCTAGCCACGGATTCGTGTCCCGTCGGATGACTCCAGGTCACTTTGTTCTGTTTAATGATGACTTGTTTGGTTTCCTGTGGCTTGAGCTGATGGCGTTTAGTGTGTACAGTAGAGCAACTGAGCCTTACCTACGTTGAAATTGCCCACTCACGCTGCTTAACTAGACAATCTCTAAACAAAGTGCCGTGTGCGGTGACAGACCGGCTTTCAGTTGACTGTTGTATTACCTAAATCAAAGTATAAAGCCACGAGTAAAATAAAAGACAAAATGGGGATTTCAGTGGCACATCCACAGAGTGGCTCTTCGGCCGCTGTTTCCGGGTCGAATTGGAGTTTGGAAAGGTTGGTTTTTGTGTAGGAATGGAAAAGAACCCGGAGAAAAACCTTCGGAGCGGGGACGAGAACCAACAAAGTTTCTGGCTAAGGACCCTCACTGTCAGGAGCAACCTCCCGAGCTGGACTCGGTGAAGCGCTTCAAATTGGAACCATTTATTTTGATTATTACTTAGATTAAGATTTGTCCTGAGCCCTTTTGAATTGCGCTATTTTATTTTAGGCACCACACTCAACTCGCGAACTGTCAGGTAAGGATCTTCCAAGTAACATATGTAGATGAAAGTACCGTGGAGAAATTACCGTTATCGGTAGCTACATGATCGTCATCACAAAAAATTTCTAAGCCTTGGCAATCTTGTTTTAAATTGTTGCTGAAATTAGTGAACTTGAAACGTTCAATTAACAATTTAAAACAACAGAGTTTAGCTGAAACAAAAGGGAATTGCTTTCCATAATAACCATTTGTAACCTATTTGTATTTAAATTTTGACGTAGGCCAGGCAACGAAAAACCATATCTACCGCTAGAAAAAAAGAGCATCTTAAAGTTAGCAAAAAAGCTACGTTTGAGTCTTTTCCCTTAAAATAGCAAAGATGTAGTTCGGTAAATTCAGGAATTTTGCAGACGTTTGTACAAACGTGTGCAAAAATTCCTGAATTTACCGAACTGCATGTTCGCTCTTTTAAAGGGAGGGGTTCAGCGCATGTGCATGAATCTAAATGCTTTTTTCCCTTTCTTATCAACTTTATGGCCTTAAAAATACCACTCACATGGACTTCAGTAATCACAGTCTATAATTAGTCCAAGCAAAATGACTGATGACCAAAATTCACAGAAAATACTTGTGGATTGTACTCATTTTGTCGATATTGAATTTAGCGTTGACCCGTAGGATTTATTTATTCCACAGGCTTGGGTCATAGCGAGCAAAGGCGAAAAAGTATTTTGATTTATGGACATGCGCTGAACTGCGAACCCCTCCCTTTAAGGGAAAAGACTCTGAAACTTGGCCTTTGGACTGATTTTAAGGTTACTTGGCGTACATCAAAATTACCGTGACAAAGGAGAATAATTGCTTTAGAATACACTCGATAATAGGATACCATGCAAATTATCGGAAGAAAAACAAAGGAAAGTGGAAATGTAGGTTTTGCAACGGAATATTGGGTCATATTCCTTGAGTAGTGAAGGGACTAATCATATGGCTGAAATCAGTAATATTCTGTGGTGATCATCAAAACAGACATGGTCACTCTCAACAAATATTTGGTTTTACGTTTTGGGTTTTCGCCTGCAAAAAGCATTTTTTTAGACGTTATGAAGAATAAGCTATAATAAGTTTTGTTTAGTGATTTCACAGGAAGGACTTGAAAAAATGGCCAATTTTTCCAATTTGCAATGCATTTGCGTCCTGATCATCCGCAGCCAAAGATAATTTATTCTAGTTTCTGTGCACTAGTAGGGTTATTGTTAACAAAACTGGCTGAACCATTAGTTTAACTTTTCCATCGATACAAATATATTTTCTAAAAATGGGTGACACTTACTATACTATACTATACTATACTATACTATACTATACTATACTATACTATACTATACTATACTATACTATACTATACTATACTATACTGTACTATACTATACTATACTATACTATACTTAACAATTATTCCACGAGCGCGCGTTGGATATGAGATGATAGATAGCCAACGAGGCGCGTAGGGCCGAGTTGGCTATAATCATCTCATATCCAACAAGCGCGAGTGGAATAATTGTTTTATTAAAAACAACCAAGAAGTATTGCTAGATCTTACTAATTTCGCTGTGCAAGAACGACCAGAAGGCAATTTAATGGTCCCCATTTCTCGGCCATGGTATAATTGCTCATATACCATGGCCGCTAAGCCAATCAAATCCCTCGAATTGCATTATACAATGATGCAGTTTTTAATAATTATCAATTATTCCACAAGCCCGCGTTGGATATGAGATGATCAATAGCCAACGAGGCGCGTGGCGCCGAGTTGGCTATATATAATCATCTCATATACAACAAGCGCGAGTGGAATAATTGTTTTATTAAAAACAATCAAGAAATATTGCTAGATTTTGCTCATTTCGCTTTGCAAGAACAATAAGAAGACAATTTAATGTTTGCCATTTCTCGGGCATGGTATAATGGCTCATATACCGTGGCCGCTAAGCCAATCAAATCCCTGGAATCGCATTATACAATGATCCAGTTTTTAATACTATACTATACTATACTATACTATACTATACTATACTATACTATACTATACTATACTATACTATAGGTGAAACTGCCCCTTTACATTCTAGTAAGAGAGTATAAGGAAGTAAGTAAATAGATGTATCCAACGGCTTATTTCGGTGGATATCTGTTCGGTGGCCTTAATCGCCTCAGAAATTCGGATTTAAATAAAGGAACATTTCACAGTCTAACACTGTGTAACATGACTTTCGACACATACCTCATATGAAAAGAAAAACCAGTTATCCCGAGCAGGAATCGAACCCACGTCTCTCCAGACGCTAGTCTGGCGTGATGACCACTACACCATCGACGCAACCACGCTGGCAACGTGGCAACTTTCGATGTGAGTAGAATCATCCACAGGCCATTCCACACGTTTTCTTTTGGAGGTTCGATTCCTGCTCGGGACAACATGCTTTTCTTTTCATGTGAGGTGTGTGTCAAGAGTCATGTTACACAGTGTTAGACTGTGAAATGTTTATTTATTCGTCACTTGTACTTAAGCTTTCCCGGCTTCGAAATACCATCTGATGTCAAATTCGGATTTAGTCGAAAGAAAATCTCCAGTTTTTTCCGGCAAAATATTGGCTAAAAATTTCGTACCACAGGAAAACTAGTTCGTTTAGTTTTCAGAGAGGCAAATAGGTCGTTAAGAGTGGGAATAAGGTCAGCTAGCATTTTCGTAAAGCCATAAAACAGCTCTTAAATTCGGGGAATAAGATTCCATTCCCTAAAACTTTCTGAGTAGATTCAGTTGAATTAGCTTACACAAATACGACCTTAAAAGGCCACCAAAAAACGACACAGGAGACAACTTTTGAATTATGTTCTCGTTGGATGCTCCTGAAGTAAAGTCGGCTTTATTTTCTGAGTGTAGTGAGTTTCAATAACGTTGTTTTGCAGCATAAATTAAAACGCAAATCAGCTGTTTTTGTTTTTTTTTGCACAGTTTCTTCGTGACATGAAAAAGTGGGTTTCAATAACGCTTTCCCAGTTCTAAACTAACTGCATGATTTTTTCTTCGCTACATAATTTCAATATAAGCCTCAATAATACTCTTTATCTTGCCATTGTTACATACTGGCCGGTTAAACGAAAGTCTTCTACAGAAAAACGGTGGAGCAAACGACCAGAATTACCATGGAAACAACTTAAAGCGCGCTAGTTTGTATAATACTTAACAATTATTCCACGAGCGTGCGTTGGATATGAGATGATAGATAACCAACGAGACGCATGTTATACCCAACAAGCGCGAGTGGAATAATTGTTTATGAAAGACAATCAAGAAATATTACTAGACCTTGCTGATTTTGCTTTGCAAGAACAACCAGAAGACAATTTAGTGGTCGTTATATCTCGGAAGCCGTTATTCCATGGCCGTTAAGCCAATCAAATCCCTGGAATTGCATTATACAATGACCCAGTTTTAATAATACGTATTAAGAGCTACTGACACACTCAAAAAAACAAAAACATTAAACTAAAAGTGTTTGGCGTCTGATCAGTGTTCAGAACATGTTTTACGTTTACTTGTGTTACTTTATTAGTGTCACAGTTCGGGGCCTTTCATCTGTAGGCCTGTTGTTTACTTTACCATGATGTACCCCATAGCGGGGTATGCATCTTGCACCCATCGCCCTTCACTTCCTTTGACCCATAGTCCCCTGTTCATACAACCGGAATAATAACTGCCAAATGCGATGAAGGTACCACACTCGGAACAAAAATTACCATCATTAGCGTAGATTCCAATTCTTATTGGTAAGCTGCTAGCACACGCTGGGTTGAACCCTTCACTGTCGCAATACGGCTCTAATGAAGCCGAATCGCCAAACAACGTTTTCCAAGTATCGCGACCAAGCAATGTCGGGCGGTGTGTACCATCAGCTACCAGCGAGAACAGAGAGTTGGCGGTTTTATTGATGACAATAAACCTGTTTTGATTTTGAAATTTCGTTCCAAGGCAGATCTTTGTAAAACTTGTGCGCCAGTAGCTTGCCAACTTCGTCTCTTCAAAGTCGAATCCAGTTTTTCCGCCATCAAGGTTGAAGGTATTCTTGTCAGTCCAGAGTGGGGAGATGGACTTGAAAGTGTCCTGCCAAATAAAAAGAATAAATAATTAATTAAAACCCCATGTATTTTCGTTGCTTTAAAATGTTCTTCACTTGTCTCAAAAAACAGAGTGTGTAAGTGCTCGGTAGCGTTGTTAAACTTTCCTGTGTTCTCATGAAATAGCTAGTACAGTTTAAAACTGTTGTTGTTGTTGTTTTTTGGAAATGAAACTGAGGATACGTTTTGAGGGTTTTTTTTTTTTTAATTCAAAGAAGTATTTATTTATGAGCCCTCACCCTGAGAGAATATAAAAGGCCTAAAGGAAAAAAAAAACGGCAGCAGCTCCTCTTTACAATCATCATTATCGTCATCGTCGTCATCATCATCATCACCACCGTCATCAAACAAATGCCCACCCATTTTTGCAAGCCAATAGAAGTATCAGTACCAATCAGACCGAAACACCTCAACAAAAGTCAATGAATAGTTCTCAAAATACAAAGGCATCGAAATGGAAATCATGCGAAAATGGAGAATGAGAACGGAGACGGTTGCAATTGCCATAGATGTCCCTAGCGCATCAACGAGCTGCAAAAAAACTACCCTTCTAGCAATGGCACTCATACTAAGAAGGTATCTGTCTATTTCTTGATTCATTGAAATAATCCTCTGTAGTACTGAACCCAGGACCAAGGATTGGGCCCGGTCCTAGAGGAACACAAGAGGCAATTCATAAAAGCAATAACGTTCATCATCATCTTCATGACACTGGTAGGTAGGTTCTGTTACTTTGAAAATCTTGAGGCAGCCCGCTGAACCGTGGCCACCTGCCAAAATTTCTCTCTCCCTCTCTCTTTTTTTTTTTTTTAGAAGTTTCTTCTTCTTAAAGTACTGCCATTTAAAGTGGCCGACCGGCAAATTCCACAAACGTCGATGTCCGCATTTATCAATAATCCTGTGACTTGACAACTCCATACCTTTTGTACGTACGCCTGAACAATGCGTCGTTCCTATTTCCCGTGTTTATACCAGATGACGGGAGCGGGGATGGCGCAGTGGTGACGAGCACTCGCCTTCCACCAATGCCGGTGGCCCGGGTTCAGTTCCTAGACTCGGTGTCATACATGGGTTAAGTTTATTTTTGGTTCTCGTCCTTGCTCGGAGAGGCTTTTCTCCGGATACTCCGGTTTTCCCCTCTCCTCAGAAACCAACACTTCCAAATTTCAATTCGATCTGGATTATTATCAAACATTTATCATGAGCCTCTGGCTCGGGAGATTGCGCAAGCACTCCCCGTGTTATTGACATGAAATAAATTACTTTACTTTTACTTTAGTTTACTTCAGTATAAATAGGGCCACTATCTTCGTGTGTGAATGTTAATATTAGAGCTGCGCTTTATTGAATGGATGGGTCGTTAATGGCTTGTCTATGACTAAAGTAGAACTACCTTTGAACCATCAATTTTCATGACCATTGTCCACGGTCCCGGTCCACAGTCGCCCAAATCGCTAAAGTGACAGTACATAAACTGCTCCCCGGCATCCGTCTGGATTGGGTACGCTTTGTTTTCTAATTTCCCGCTGAATGATATAAACGTAGTATATTTATAGTCCATAATCCACAGATACTTTTCTTAATCTTATAAAAAAAATATATCTAAATGAACAGAGTGACGCCTCCTGGAAAATAATTCCGGAGCAAGCCGTAAACCTATATGGCGGTCTTTCGTTTTTAACAAATTGTCATTTTGATATTAATCTACTCGACCTATAAAATCTCCCTCCCTTCTATCATGTTGTACTGAAATTTAAACTCTTAAAGGGAACCTCTCCTCTGACAACAAACTGACGGTAAATTGTCGGAAATAAAAGTAGAAGTAACATTCAAGTGTGCTAAAAATTTGATATGATTATCGCCTATTTTCGATTTTAAATTTCCTGGGCGCCGCCATGTTGGATTTTATGACGTCATATGGTTGCCGTTATTGTTAGTAAGCGAAAAATGTTTTGTGTGAAACCACAGGGAGTCACAAATTGCGCGAACTGACATTCTACTTTGGTTTTATTTACAAAATTCAGGTTTGCACGACAAGTCGGCTGAAATTTATTTCCGGTCTCGCGCAATTTGTGACTAAACAGGGAGCGATGACTGTCCATAGCTGTCGCGCAAAAACATCTTTGCGAGGTAGGGAGAGGCGACATTTCGCTCGTGATGGCGCGTAAATCTGTGACGTCTGCGCCAAGGTAACTGGCCGCAGCTGTTGCGAAAAAATACACCGAGCAAAACTACGAAAACGGAGCTAAAATGCTGGCTCAAAATTGTTTCTTCTTGGGATTCTGACAGGTAAGTGTGTTCCCAAATTTATCCAGCTTTCATTTGATACGAATTTAGTTGCAAAGCGGCGAACAAGTCGAACGTTCAAAGCTATTTTGCTGAGTGTGTTCAAATTGTTTCGCGAAAAAGTTGCCTCCCTTGTCAATATATATAGTAAAGTCAGCAGAGCTTAGATCCGCTCGCGCACAACCCAGTACACGACATTAGTGCTGTCGCGTAAATTTTATGCAAATGAGCACTATAGAGAACCACAAGAAACGAACAACGTAAGTCAATAATTTATTAATTTATTTCTTTTTCACAACTTTTGTGGACTCCCTGTAGTGAAACAATAGAGCAACCATATTACGTCATGAAATCCAAAATGGCGGCGCCCGGGAAATTTATATTGGTAATTGAACTGAGTGGAGTGCAATTTGGTCTGAAATCATACGCGTGATTTCAAAATCAAACGAGCGCGCAGCGCGAGTTTGATTTGAAATCACAAGTATGATTTCAGACCAAAATTGCACGACACGAAGTTCAATTACCACTTAATTACATCCATTTGAAATCACAGAGTATCATTGTCAATATTAATATTCTATTTGTGTTAGTTCATTTCCATTTTGATGGGCTAAAGAAAGGATGCAATTTAGAGCAAAAAATGGTGCAATTTGGGAATAAATTGCACCATTTTGGACCAATCAGATTCCAAGGATCACCAGTGATTTCAAAATGGATGTAATTAAAAATGAAAAAAGGGCGATAATCAAATTATGTTTTGTCCGACACAAAAATATTATTTCCATGTCTTGCAACTAAATTTAAAATTAGATTATATTTTCAACGAGTTAACGTTAATTTATTTCAAGAGTGGAGGTTTCCTTTAACTGCCTGTGATGAAAAATCCCCAGAAAATGAGATAATTTGGAACAACTTTAACATCTTAGAAGACCGAAAATCTATATTTTATAACGCTTGGTTCAAAAAGGATTGTACAAGTCAAAGACTTGGTAAACGAAAATCGTGACTTTTTATCTTTAGCTGACTTTAAACGAAAATTCAATGTCGATACACCATTCACCTTATACTACAGTCTCATCAGAGCTATTCTGATCAGATGGAAAAATTTAATACGAAATGCAGATCAAGCTCCACTCCTGTGACCTCGACGTCAGCAATAACCCTCTCCACTCGAATTGCATATAATGCTATTCTTTCCAAAAGTTTCGCTGCCCCAACAAACGAAAATAGAATCCTGAACTACGGGTTTACTAAAGAAAATGTTCATAATGTTTACTAACTCCCTTTCCTTGTCACAAAAGGAGCAAAGCATGCTACCAACCCGCGGCGCCAGCTCATTTCGCGCTGGCCTAGTAGACGACGAGTCTTGCCCGCCGTGCAATTCCGAGAAACAATCGCTTGCACATATGCTTTATAATTGCAGGGTATTGTCGCTCTTTTGGAAACATTTTATTCAATGGTGGCTCGAAAATTTCTTGAAAAAATAATTTTATCCGAAGACGTGATTTTATTCGGCTGGCACCAGAAAGCAAGTAATAACGGAGTGCTCAATTATATTCTTTTTATCACCAAATATCATATTTTCGCAACGAGTGTCTGCAATGACAGGCTGAGCTTTGAACGCTTTCTTTTACGCCTAAAAAACAAACTAGACGTTCTACGTATAATAGCCACAGCGAGCAAATCGCTTCTTTATTTTGAAATCCCTTGGGCATCCCTTACTAGAGACTTTGATATCTTGATAGCTTAATTTTGTAATCTAGTTTTTTTTTTGGCAAGTATCGTCTCATTGTAATCTATTTTACCCCTATGTTAAGTAGACGCTTGTATTCTTTATTTAAGTGATTTGTATCCTGTACTATTTTTTTGTGCTACCTAGTGTTGTTAATAATGTAGCATAGTAAGTATTGTTAGTACTGTAAATATTGTAATTATTGTAAATGGTATGTTACACCCCTTGCACCTTAATCTCAGGGGTCTGAATTACTGTTAGCAAGGGAATACCCTGCGGTGGACTAGCATCGGGCGAAAATTGCAATAGTCTAACTGCTTGATTGGAATACATGTGACCGTAGGTGACTTTACTCTTTAACTGACCCACGCCTTTTGTTGGTCTGTGGTTTAAAAAGAATATCATGCAAAACAAGCACGAAAGTTAGAAATTTTACTACACATACCTGCTTTTTTCATGTAACTCTTTGCATGATGTCACTTTGACTGAAATTTAAAGGAGAGGCTTAAAATATGGCTGAGATAAAGCATTACAAATACAGCTTGGTACATAGAGTACCCAATTTCTGTATCTTTCAATTTTTTTGAAGACCAGTAAGGACATGTTGGTTTTTAGTATAATGTTCAAAGATGATTAGCATTATTTTCACCGCAGCCGCCAGCTCTCATTCGAAATGCTAGGGTTTCAAAGCTTATTAAGTGAATCCACATTTGTTTCGTCGGCAAGTAGTTTAGAGGGTAATTTTGGATGATACTTTTCCATATTATTTGCACCTCGTCACAAGCTGAGGATATTTAGATCTAGAACAAGCGAATTAAGCCAAATTACTAAGTGGCTTTAACATCGAAAAAAGTTAAAGAAATGGTTTGCGAGACGCTAAAAAAATTGAAAATAAAAAAAAGGAATTGTGAACCATCTATCAGGTCGAATAATTGATGGCATTTTCACTCATCCAGACGATTTCTATGAGCAACCGTGCTGTTAGCAACAACTATACCCAACATCGTCTTTTTTGCATTGGTACTTTTTTATTGCGAAGTAAGTGGTAAATTTGTACTCGGTCTACATAGGAACCTCTCCAAGAGCAGCATTTTGAAAGTTGTTTTTCATGACAAGCCCAATTTTTTGCACCCTGTGAGGAGAGCTTCTTAATTCTCAAAAGAAAACTTTTAACTTAGCCTCGCTTTCATAATGAGGTTCACAGCAACTCGGAAATGGCCTATTTTTCCCAGTTCGAAATCAACCTCATTCCCAGGGTTTCTCCTCTTCCCGTCCCTTGGAACGAGGTTGGCCCGAAATTACAATTTCGAGACGCAAACCTACTTGAAAATTGGACATCAGCTATCAAATCATCACTTACGAAATTCACAGTTTCTGCCGGAATAACTTTGTGTACAAGAACAGTTATATTCGTCTGTCTCGTGAAGCGCTTTGCAGGTTCCACCATTCTCGCAGGGAAAACTTTCACAAGGACTCTGGGAATCAAATAAGAAGCCATGTTTTAAACTTTTATACACTGAGTATATCTGAATAGGTGTAACTAGTGTTAATATTTAAACTTTTCCAGGTGGTCAGTAGTGTCTCAACTAAGTGTAACACAGCGGTCAGCAGTTTCATTTTAAAGCTGACCTCGTAGCTCAGTTGGTTAGAGCGCTGGTGTTCAACACCAGATGTCGTGGGTTCAAATCCCGCCGAGGTCATAGATTTTTTTTTAACCTTGGCAAACCAAATTTCATTCACAGGGCTAGCAAGCTCAGAGAAAAGTAGGACAGAAGTCCTCACTTTGGCACTCCAATAAAATAATTTCATTTCATTTCTAGAGGTTACATTATATTTACAAGAGAGCGCACCCCATGTGCGACTTTTGTGTACGGCTTGAATATGTCAAATTGCGATCTTAGAGGCATCGCGAACTGAGCAAGGAACTGAAAGCGATTGCGCTCTTAACCTCATTCTCAGGGACCACGTTCGCTTTGATTAGCGCCCATCCATGTCGAAAAAAGTGCGTACGTGAGTATTTATTGGCGCGTGTAAATTATTAAACAAAATGCTTGCCCCCCTCTGCGGTGCAGTTTTCATATTAGTTATGGGCAAATTATTGTCAAAGTTATAAAAATTACGGTTTTGTCGGAGTTTTTGTACTGTTCCCGTTTCATGCCTACCTCCATTAGTGCAAAACTCCAGCTATACAGCAGCCTATATGCAGTGCATGGAAAACAAATTCTATCGCGTAAAAGTTTGATCAGTCACAGCGTTTCAACTAACGATTTTCAAGTTTGCACCACCTGCAAAAATGTGTTCGTTTTTTTTTTTTTTTTTTTTTTCTTTAATGGCCATTCTTGAGAGATTTCTTTCGCATTTTCATCAATCAGTAAAAGTTATAACAACTAAAGAAAATAAGTTTTTAAATTCAGGTGCTAACTATCTTCGAAAATGGAAAAATTCTTAAATTGTTGCTGGGCTTTGAGAATGACAGGGTTTAGAAACGAAGGTTAACTTAATCTGCTCTCCTTGTATGAAATTGAGTACCTACCTTTGGAATTTAACGCTCTAACATTACCTATGCGCAATTTTTATACACAGTAGCTGTCATTACTCACCAAAATGCTGTAATGATGGAAGGAATGATTTGCTTGGAACTTTTCAGGCGCACTGTACTTGTCTGTAGGGAGCAGCTCGCACGTTACATTTCCATCTGCTCGAGGAAACGCACCAACGTTTGTGGAAAAACATCGGTCGTTCTTTAGGCAATCCAGTAAACAATGTTTTCCAGTTTGGACCGAGGTGCCTTTGAGTTTTGGAACAAGAAGCGCGTGGAATAAATGATCTTTGAAGAGGGCAGACTTTAACTTGTTGTTTGGTTGGCGATTAAGGCTAGCAGCTCCGTCACAAAAGCCTTGATCCAAAATATGAAACGTAAAGTAAAGGAAACTACTGGCTGATAAAATTACGAAAAATTTCATTTTTTGACAAGTTTTAAAATCTCACGGTAAAAAAATAACGGTAAAAAAACCTTGCTGATTAAGTTTTAACATGTGCAGGTTAACCTTATGAGACACTTTGGATTCGACCTCAACATAAATTTTTAATAGGATTCTCTCTGAAATTTGCTGATAGACTACGTCTCAGGTTAAGTGTTCTTAAGTTAAATACAATACGTTTGAAATTTCAATGTTTACATGACTATGATCCTGCCAGGGATCATTCTTAAAAATGTTGGGTGTGTAGCCAGGCATGTTAGAAGAATTAAAAAGTTAAAAAGTTGACACTGGCTAAAAATATATATACTGGACGTTTCGGCCACTGCTGTTGCCTTCTTCAGCAAAGATAAAAATGCAAACATCTAACGGCGTCCTGCTTGGAATATGTACACGATGTGTGATAAATAAATAAATCACACCTCGACGGAATTTCAAAGTGTACCCCAAGTCAAGGAGATCACAAGCTGATAAAATCGAGAAACGATTCAGTTTAACAGTCGCACTGTAGTAACGTATGCGGCACTTCACAAGTTTTTCGTGACATTAATTTTTAATACATTTCAAAACAAAACTGCAATTTACAAGCATTATGAAGACAGTGACGGGTACTTTTTGTATATTTATGATCGCAAACATTTAAGAACGACTCTCTCTGTTCAATTTCATATTCAAATTCAATTTTCATCCAAAAAATAGATTTCGCTGATAACTTCTCCACCAACTTCTCTCTGCAACTAGGTAACAAATATGAAATACGAATGGAGAAATTAAACTTTTCTTAAATTTTCTGATTTGAACTTTTCACACCCCGGGCTGTGCTCGTAACCCGCTGACGAGATTGGAATTTTGCGTGACTTGCAGCTGTTAGTTCTGGAGAATAGAAATCATTCAAAACCTCCTAATTCGGTAGTTATAAACGATGACCTTTCAGGTAAATGATATGATGAATTGCAATCATAAGCTTTAGAACTTATGATAGCAATTCGTCATGTTATTAACATGAAGGGTTTATAATCAGCGAATTGTGAGGTTCTGAATGATCTCTATTCTCCAGGACTAACAGGTGCAAGTCTTGAAAATTCAGGATCTCGCCACTGGGTTTCGACAATATTTAATGTCCATGCAGCATGTGAGCGTGACGTTTGCTATAACTTAAGGACGGTGCCCCATTTGCTACTAAGCAGTCGTTCTGTGCATCTCCGAATGGTCCGAGGAACTCTGATCTAGCAACAGAACAGGAACGTCAGTTGACAACGGCGCGCGCATCAAGAATGCCCATATTTACAGTGGAACCTCTCCTCACGGAGACCTCTATAATACGGACACCTCTCTATTACGGACAGTTCACTTGGTCCCTGAGGGACCGAAATCCATATAAAGCCTACTTCTCTAAAACGGACACTTCTATAATCCGGACAACTATTCCTGTCCCCTTGGTGTCCGTAATAAAGAGGTTTGACTGTAGTCGAAATAGACCCTTCCATTTTTTCCCCGTTACTCGGTTTCTCGTTACTTCGTTACTCTGTTTAGTAACACCCTGGCGAATCACACTTCTGGGTTATTTGCACAAGTGGATTTGTTTTCCAGGAGTCGGACGCCGTTGAAAATGATAGAAACATTGCAAACTGAGTGCAAGTTGTAATTAATGCGCGGAGTTTTTTGCTTGCGACCGCAGGACTGTTTGTACAATCCTCTCGAAGTCTCGATCTATCACGGTCGAAGTGTCACGTTCGATGGATGGGTTACCTGATAAGTTTGGCACACAAGTTAATATTCTTGCTGACGACGAAGATATTAGGTTTTACAACCAGGGTTTTTTTTGTAAGCTTTCACTGATATTCACTGATATTTCACGATGTCAGCCTATTCCACGGCGTGAAATCAACCATGACCTTTTCAAGGCGTGAAATGTAAAATACGATGGAGATGTGACTTTTCATAGTTTTCCCCAAAAAGCATTCCTGTGGAGTAAGGAGAGCCGGCGATGGCGCATAATATGACCCGTCTGTAACCATGGTAATTGGGTGTAGTAGTAGCAAAAAAAAAAAAAAAAAAAACCCTTCACCTGCCAAAAAGGAACTAAGGGCCTCTTCATATGAGCCCGGTCGACCGGGCTGGTTCGGTTTTCGAGATCTCGCCTCGCCACTATTTTTTCAACCAAAATTTCGATGTGTTCATATGAGAAGGCGGGCTGGCCCGGTTACCGAGATCTCGGTAACCGAGCTGGAAATTTTTTCCCATATGAACACTCCAGCCCGGATACCGCGGGACTGTTCGGGACGAAACATTTTCAGCTGCGCATGGCTTGTAAGGTCGCTAACAAGTCGGAACACGATTCCACGGGTATTTTGGGGGCCATTTAGACATTTTTCATCTCGGCAACCGGGATTAAATTTTCCATATGAACAGAAGACAAAATTCGTCCCGCTTACCGGGCCAGCCCGGTTACCGGGCTCATATGAAGATGCCCTAAGAAATTATTCACCTTTCGTTTGTGCAAATTCTACTTGAACGAAGACGAATTTATACAAGGATTTAAAAGGTTTCTCGGAAGACTGGGTTTTAAACTGCTTTGTAGATAGGCTGCTCCCTTCGTCTTACTGTATCAAAAAGTATGGGTCAGAATAATTCAGGACAGGCCTTATTTTTCATAGAGCGGATAACTTAATCCAATGGATAAGCCACTATCCAGCGGAGCAAACGTAGTACTCATAATACAGTTTTCATTAACAGCACTTAACCACTTACACGGAAATTCCCACATTTTAATTGCCGGATAATGACTAACAAAGTTGATCAGAACGTTATCCGCCCTTTCAACAACCAGCCTCAGATCCGCACGGGCATAAAAGAGCTAAACACACGACTGCTGTGCTTCTGTGCCTACCATCTTGGATGCAAATGCAAGGATACAAAACAACAGCAAAAGAAAAACGTACTTTGAATATTTTAATTTCATTTATTCTTTCTTTTACATGCTCCAGTGATTGAACACGCTCACGTGCTTTAAGACTGTTCGATTAAAACTGCGGCGGGAATTTCCATGAAAATTTGTGAAGAAATAAGTATCAGTTCTTTTAAGGTAGCGATAATGTTCTGCCATTCAATCGATCCAAGGGGCCAAAAGGTCATGACAGGGCAGGGAGTAGCCAGATAGAGACCCTGGGTTGTTCGGCATTATCGTCTCCAGCATTAAAAATGCTACAGGCAAATCTCCTGAGACTTTGGATACCCTTGATAACGGACCTAAGAAAACGAAAAGAATGAAATTAGAAAATGATTGTGCTAATTCTTGGTTCGACTCCAACACGTCATTTTTGTTCTAAAAGCAATGAAGAAACTCAAATGTTATTCACCTTTACTGGTGAGGCTCTTGACACTTTTATTTCTGTTACTAAAAGCTGCGCATGTAAGGACAAGTTCTACGACGATTGAGAGAGCCTAGGATCACTCAAGTTAAGGCAAATAAGAATGATATTACCATTTAGTATATTCTCAGCGCCCGACTATTGCATTTCTAGCTCTCTAATTGGCTCAAAAACTCCGACTATGAGCTATCAGCCGGAGTTTTACCTAATATGGAAAATAATGCGCCAAGTTTAAAAATTTTCCGCACGAAGTTTTTAACTTCAGCTCTCCATAATGACCGATACTGGCAGGTTTCAGGAGCTGTCTCCCACTAAATTTCAAGAGATACTAGGCAATGCTGTTCCAGAAAAAACGAAGAAAGCCACAAAGTTCGGCATGAACATATTTAATGGTACGTATCTGGGAGTTTTACTCAAAAACTAACAACAACTGTTACGTTCACCAACGACAAAAATTCTCACCTTGTTATTTACAGAATGGCTCTCAAGTCCTATTGTCACAAAATTTTCGAAACGAATTGAAGACATGTCCAAAGAGGAGCTAAATGAATGCCTTAAATGTTTCTACACCTCCGCGAGGAAGAAAGGCGGTACGTATTACAAAAACACATCCATGAAGTCCATTCGAGCCGCCATAGATCGCTTTCTTCGCTCGCCACCAAACAACAAGCCTTTTTCTATTATCTCTTACGCTGTCTTTACCGAAGCCAATAAAATTTTGGATGCCTTTGTTAAGGATCTCAGAAAGACGGGTAGAATAGCTGGAATTGTCCATAAGAAAGCAGTGTTAAAAGATCAAATCCAGGGGCTCTTTGAAAGCGGCGAACTTGGGCCGGCCAACAGTCAAAATCCAGCCCAACTGCAGAGAACGGCATGGTTTTATCTCACCCTTTTCTTCGGACGACGAGGAAGAGAAAATCAGCGGCAGTTGAACCCTGGAATGCTCTCCCTGAGAACAACGCCACAAGGTGTCGAGTATTTTGAGTTAAACAGACGACAGCCTGGTTCACTGCTCAGCACAAAAATCATCAAGGCGGCCTTGGAGACTCTGAGGACGAATCCGACGCGAAGATCTTTGCCGTTGCTGGTTCTCAGAGGTGCCCAGTGAAAACAATCAAAAACTACCTAGATCACCTGAACCCGAGTTCCGACGCTCTTTTCCAGAAATCAAGAGACGGCCAAAGTCAGAAATTCAGTCCAGCAGATGACAAAATCTGGTATTGCAACTCGCCGGTTGGCTCGAGCACGCTGGACAACATGTTGAAAAATATGAGCAGGCGAGCTGGCATAGAGCCCCATCTAACCAACCACTGCCTCACGGCGACAGCAGTTACAATTCTGTCTGACCACAACTGTGAAACCAGACACATAAAATCTGTTACGGGACACAGATCAGACCAGGCGGTCGAATCGTACAATGATCGCCCATCCATAGAACAGGAGAAGATGTCACACGTTCTCAGTGATTTTGTCTCAGCCGGAGCCTCTGAAGCTTCCCCATGCACTGGTATCTCTGCAGCTGAGAAAGAAAACGAATGCCATGGCCAGCAAGAACGGCAACCTCAAAGTGAAGGGACAGTTTTAGTCCAAAATCAGTTCGTAAATACCGAGGTTCGGCAAAGCGAGCGAAGAAGCTTTCCGCAGGTTTTTATGGAGGGGAATATTGGACAAAAATGTGATTGGATCGTACCGTATTGCTTTGTATTCGGTGATGCTATGAATCTACCAGTACGGTACTATGTCGTACCCGGTAGGATGTTATATCGAAACAGCGATGGTATTATATCGTACCCAGTAACACAATCAATCCTTCGACATGCTATTATATCGTACCCGATGATGATATGTCGTACCCAGTGATGCTATATCGTACCCTTATGTCGTACCCGGTGATGCAATGTCGTACCCGGTGATGCTATATCGTACCCTTATGTCGTACGCGGTGATGCAATGTCGTACCCGGTGATTCAATGTCGTATCCAGTAGTGATGCCCAATCGTAGATGCCGGCAAACATTACGGGTTTATTTTGCTTAGAAAGATCACATGATATTTTCGTAGGCGGCCATTTTGTTTTGTTTTTTTTTTTACTTTGGCGAGAAGTCGGTATAGAACAACCAAATTTTGATTTATCACCAAAATATGGAAGGTCAACATCAGTCACCCTTTCAGCTGGTTAGCGTAAACATCAGAGCAGTGTTGAGTGATGTTATAAATAAGTTAGAAAGTACAGAGTACAGTGGAACCTCGATTTAACGAAGTCGCTGGGGACCGGCCAAATTTGTTCGTTAACTGAAATTGAGGGTTCGTTATATCGAAAACCTCGACATAACGAACTTGAGGGGAAACCACCAAAATGTTCGTTATATCGAGGTCATAGTTAATGATTGATTTTCAACACAGGTGACTTCTGTCACGCAATTCAATGCAATTTTCGTCACCCAGAAGTTCCGCGTTTTGAGATGCAATTCATTAAGCATGGTGGCTTTCAGTAGCAATTATTTTCACTTTTGAGCAGACGCGCAGCTTTTGTTTACAAAAAAACGACACTTTCAGAGTGTTGATCTGTTCAGCGTTTATCTTCTGTCGCGTGTTGACATAGTAATTCGTTATATCGAGGTTCTATTCCATACATTTTACTCTAACTTTGGCCGGGCATAGAATATCGTTCGTTATATTGAGGACTTCGTTAAATAGAGGTTCGTTAAATCGAGGTTCCACTGTATAGCAACAACGTTAACATCGACTTTGCAAGATACAAGATTGACTGGGTTTGCGCTCTGCTGTTGAGGTTAGGGGGAACTTTAGAAGACTCAGTTCTTAGGAATTTGCTTGAAGGCAACAGATTCATTACTGAATCAGTGCTCGATGTACGCACTCACTACCAAGCTACTGAGACATTACAGTACACACATTTCTCCTTGTGTCACCCATCAGGAGTAAAAAGAGGTTTCATAGGAGAGGCCCTCAGACTTCTCCGAACAAGCTCAACAAAAGAAACATTTGAAGAAAAAATCAAACATTTCGAATCACGACTTATCGAGAGGGGCTATCCATAAATCTAGTGCAGAGAACTCTCTCAGAAGTGATTTTTGGGAATAGAAAACAGGCCCTTCAACAAAAACCTCGCACAAACAAGAGAATCTTGCCTTTTGTCACGCAATACCACCCATCAGTTACTAACTTGAAACAAATACTAATGGAAAACTGGCATTCAATAGAACGACAACCATTGCTCAGAGAAATTTACAAGGAACCTCCCTAATTTCATACAAAAGAGGTAGGTCTCTCAAGGATATACTAGTGAGAGCAAAACTCACTGAAAACTCTAAAAACGGCTAAAACAGTCGCGCAGTCCTGTCACTATTTATAAAATATTGTTCATGTTCGCCGCTGGTGGATCCAGTCACCGAGTTTTCTAGTTCCTGTAATGCATTCCTGGCATTTCGCAAAATTTCCATCGTTCTGGAGAGAACATTTCCCTCAGAAGTTTGCTCCGACATTTTTCAAAAGCTCTGACAAAGCTAGCTATGGAGGAGCAGACGACGCGAAGAGCAAGTCATATCACGTGATGTCAACTTCCCGCCTTTTCTCGAAAAAAAAAAAAAACCCGCTGACAATGCTGTTCGCCGGCATCCGGACGTTTTACGATATGGCAGCACTGGGTACGACATTGCATCACCGGGTACGACATTGCATCACCGCGTACGACATTGCATCACCGCGTACGACATAAGGGTACGATATAGCATCACTGGGTACGACATATCATCATCGGGTACGATATAATAGCATGTCGAAGGATTGATTGTGTTACTGGGTACGATATAATACCATCGCTGTTTCGATATAACATCCTACCGGGTACGACATAGTACCGTACTGGTAGATTCATAGCATCACCGAATACAAAGCAATACGGTACGATCCAATCACATTTTTGTCCAATATTCCCGGCCCTCCATAGGTTTTCTTCAACTGCAATGTCCAAGTTCACAACTATTACGGAGACGGAGAATCAGGTAAATCTTCCTGAACTTTGGACACTATTTAACCACTTGAAAGCTTCCGAAACCGTCTTTTTTCCTTGCATTTGAACGGTTGATATATTTCAAGGTTAATTTCGTTAACAGTTGACCACAGTTTGTCGTTTGTGTCAAATTTCATTCAGCTCATCCAGTGATGTAATAATCAGGTGATCACAGCGCGCATGTGACCGGAAGTTGTTGCTCTTTTGACCGCTTTGTAAAATTGTTGAAATAAAAATCGGCGGCAAAAACCCGATTTGAGAATATACTAAAACAATTATTCCATTCGACCTTGTTGGATATGAAGTGATCATAACCAACTCGCGCTACGCGCTCGTTGGTTATTTATCACTTCATATCCAACGCGGTCTCATGGAATAATTGTTATGTATACGTATATTATGATCATCCGGGTGAGTGTAGTCCTGAGAAGGACTGTTTGAGCTGACATTGACTGGGGTTTCGACAACACGAGCGGAAGTCATCTTCAGAATGTGGAACGTCAGTAGATGCTATGAATGTATCTGGTTGTTGACCTGATTAGTCAGCGAAGTCGAGATACTATTGGTCGTTTGTCAGTAGGCTGTGAAGACTGTAAAAGGTGATTGGTGCTTTTCGAGCCGTCTTTTGTTAGTCAAAAGTCCGTTGGTCTATTGTTAGTAAGTTTGTCTATTGTTTGCCTGTTTTGTTGATGTTGTCAATAAGTCGTTTCTAAGGTGCAGGTATAGTTGTAGCCAACGGTTGAGTGACTTTTGTTCTAAGTTGGTAAACCAGTTTTCCAAAGTGAGTCGTTGATAATAATTTGTACTGTAGGTAACGCACTTGGCAAAGCCCCAGTCGATTCTGTGGTTCGTTTGTAAATGTCGATGTGTGGTTACTAGGAATTTTCTTTCCTGACGTTTTCCTCAACCATTTTAAATAACCATTTACAGTTTACCTTTGGACTTAGCTGCTTTCGATTCCTCTTCCACCGTTTCGGGTGAGATTTCGTCTTGGAGCACAACCTGCGCAAACAACAGTAAAGAGGTACACAGTTATGAAAGAAACCAACTAAAATAGAAAGAAAGTGGCTCAAGTAATTTTCGAGTTTACAGCCTGTACCTCGCCTTTTACAGCAGACATTCTTGCACGACGATATGGTGCGAACTTCTCGCCTGATTGTTTGAAAACTGGATACTGAGGAAAATATCGATGCACGCACTTTCGAGGTTAAAACGCTTGTGGCAACTAAATCCTTTGTTCGAGTGTTGTATTGTTTGTCTTGTGATTTGTGACAATATGGGACTGTTTTGATCGTACCTTGTGATAACTGAAAGGTAATATTTTTAGTGTTATATTACCATGGTTGCCCGCCTAGACCGGTTCGTGAGTAAGGCAACGGTTTGAAAGCTGAATACTCGTTTAAAACGGCCAGAAACTTCGAAACTGGACGTTTCGAGGGTAAAAACGATTATGGAAGTGGTTTCTTAAATTGCATGTTCAGTTAGTTGCATGATCGAATTTTGTGTTGTTTATGATACGATGGCATTGGACTCTGTGATCGTGTATCTTGTGATCACGGACAAACATTAATCATGAGCTGGGATCATGTTTTGCCTGTCAGAGTTAAATCTCTGGAGTCGTACATGTCACCAGATGAAGATTCCTCTCCTTAAAATTTTATAATGAAATAAAATTGTGAAGTGTAATGTTAGGATTGCGGTGACGGGTGAAACCCTTATAAATCCCGCCTTATATAAATAAAAGTAAATTCATCAATTCAGTACTGTCGACTTGATACAAGATTTTATGAAAGTCCGCTTTCTTGAAGTCCATTTAGAAGCCGACATATGGCAAGTCTACTGATACTTGATACCAATACTTGAAATCAAAGTTGGACGAAATGAAGCAATGCCAGAAACATAGTTGTTGATCCCAAAAGTACATCTTAATACTAGGAGATATCCAAAAAAGTTTCAGCATGTTCGCCGGCTTAATTAGGGTGATGTAGCCTGTCCGCAGACGTTAAGATACTGTGGAGCGACGTGAAAAATATTGAACGCACGAAAACTGACGAGAAGTGACTCCCCTCCTAATTATTAGGAAACTTAAAGCAGCGACGACGATAACGCCAAAGAAAACGTCGCTTGAAAATATAACTTTACTTCATTCGTACTACTTGGCCATGATTTCAACTCGTTAAACTTCAACAGAAACGGCGAACTACCCAGGATTCGCCAGGAATGAAATTGGTAGGAGTGGCGTTCAAGTAAAAATTAAAGTTTGGTCATTTTAGGTTGTTGTTTTGCAGAGGATGGCAAAGAAATTTACGATTAAATTAGCGATTCTTTTTCTCATAAAGCGTTTTGTTTTGTGGCGTTGGCGTCGCCGTATCTGCGTTGCGTAAGTACACACTGATAAATCTGCCCCGTCCCCAGTCGCCCCGCGCTCACTCAAAGGGGATAAGCGAGGCGCGAGGAATGAAGGGAAGGGAAAAACGCGGGGAACGACTGGCAATTCCTGCATTCAAGATGGCGGCGCCTGTAATGTCTGATTTCCAAGGTTTTAAAAGACCGGTTCACAAAGCCTACAGGGCAAAGAAAATCCTATGTCCAGACGAGAATTGCTATCAAAAGATGTTATTCTTTGACCAAAACGGAATAGGTCAGCATTTTCGAGCGATTCACAAAACAGAAGCTCATTCGAACGTACTCGCGAGAGCAGCACTGAAAATGCAAGAACTGCATGGACAAGAAACATCACCGTATATCGCTTACATCTCTGAATATAAATCAAAGGCTAGTCATACATTATTCATTTATTAGACTATTGATCAAGCAAGACGAGTGTTGTTATGCTAATAAAGTAAGGTTCAAAGCGGCTTGTTGATGCTTGTTTTGCTTGTGGCATTTAATCTTCGACGTTGGTGTGAGGTCATATTTTCCTCGTCTTACACCTGCTCCCAACTTCTCTTCGTTAAACGTTTCCCTCATGCAGAGAACGAGCATGCTTAGGGGTACTTGTATGCCGAGTTTCACATTCTAAACCATAAAAAACCAACGTTAAACGCGCATCTAAACTTCAATAATAAACAATCCACGTATGCATATACAAAGAGCAAATTTTCACACTTACCGTTGATCGACAATTCGTCACTAGAAACCTTCAATTCTTCTAGCGAATCGACTAAAAAGTCTTCCAACGACGGTAAGGGCGCATCATCGTCAATGAATTCAGCCATTTCGAGAAATACGCGATTTTCACATTTTCGACTGCATTCGCAGATCTTCGACACAAGATTTAGCAGGCTTTTCCCTTCCTGTTTTTCTCCTTCCCATCAGCCCCCACTCGCGTATTTCTACTTCCCATGAGTCTCCGCTCGCGCTTCTAGCTCGTTCCCATGCTCTCCGATTCGTTCATCATTCTCGGCTCTCCGATTCGTCCTCGTTTATCCCCGTCAAAATCCCCAAGAAAAGCCTGTGGAGGAGGCAGCTGATAAATGTACTATTAAAAGTACAAGCTCCGAAAATTCTTGCGTGCCGGAAGTTAAAAACATGAAAGTGGCATAAATGAACAACCTACTGAAAAATATCAACTAAAGCAAAAAGAAAGTCGCCTAAGTAATTTTCGAGTTTACAGCCTGTACCTCGCCTTTTACAGCAGACATTCTTGCACGACGGTATGGTGCGAACTTCTCGCCTGATTGTTTGAGAACTGGATACTGAGTAAAATATCGATGTACCTACTTTCGAGGTTAAAACGCTTGTGGCAACATTTACATGTTCGAGTTTTGTATTGTTTGTCTTGTAATTTGTGACAATATGGGACTTTTTTGATCGTATCTTGTGATAACTGAAAGAAGATGTTTTTAGTGTTATATTGCAAGGGTTCCCGCCCAGACCAGTTTGAAAGCTGAATACTCGATTAAAGCAGGCCAGAAAATTCGAAACTGGAACTTTCGAGAGTAAAACGATTATGGTAGTTTCTAAAATTGCATGGTAGTTGCATGATCGAATTTTGTCTTCTTTATTGTTTTCTGCAGGATAGGCCGGGTCTCCATATAGGCAAAGAGGCGCATCCATTGTAAAATGCAACTTGTCGGAGATCATTCAGCAAACCGGACTGATTTAGTACTGTACAGTCACGTCGTTTACCCTCAAATGGGCCACTCAGATTAGCAATCAAACCATTTTAGATAACAATACTCTGGAATTTTATCACCTTCAGTCGTTTATGCCCGTTATACACAACCCTTTGGTTAGGCAGTGGTCATGCAATGGGGCGCACAGTTCCATCAATGAACCCAAAACAATTTGGGAGGGGTGCCCCATGCTGGTGCACGGCCACAGCATAGCTGTGTAGCTGATCTTCTTGCAGAAAGGGTTGATTCCAGGACTGAAGGCGATGATGGTGAGAGGCACAAATATTGATAAATGTGGTCAAGGACTTCATTAAAAATCAAACATAGCTCAGAAGGATTTCTGCCAAAACGAGGCACTAAGGGGCTGTTTACATGGAGGGAGGAAGATCCTAGAAGGCGGATCATCCTAGCGCCATATGTTTTCAGTAGTCAGTTTACATGCAAAAAGTTGTACTTGGCCCTAGTGCTAGGATCCTTCTAGAGAAAGGATCTTCCTAGCTGAGAGCTATGAAGATCCTAGTACTAGGAAGATCCTAGCTCCATGTCAACTACCTTCGCTCAGAAAATGCTAGTACTAGGGACAAAAAATAACAAAATGGCGGCAGCCGGATGTTCAGCTGCTCAAGGTCGATAATTTTTCTTCTTTTTCTTCTCCACTTGGTAACCACTCCGAACAAAATTTCTGCATGTAAACCAAACGAGAAGCTGATCCGCCCTCTAGGATCTTCCTTGTGCTAGGATCTTCCTCCCTCCATGTAAACAGCCCCTAAGTCAGTGTAGCGACAGGGATAGGCCAGTCTCTTTAATAAAATATACAGTCCCTCCTTTCCGTTACAAATGGTACGCGGTTGGCAGGTAATTTTCGGTGGGATTTCCAAGCACTCAAACAACAAATCAACATCGTCTTTTGCAAAAAACAAAATCTTCGTTATCAATAATTGCTTCCGCATTTACTATAATTAAAGCCTCACGGACGCCGCAAGCCATTGCATGAAGATGAAAATTTTCTTCATATCGCGAAGGCATGACGAGAGCAAGTCTACAACACGTAATTTGAAAATGACCTCCATTTAATTCAGTCGTTCGATCTTACAAGTTCGAATTGTAACCGGCAATCAGGCACTAATACCTTAATTAAATTAGAACTTCACTTGGACATCCAACACAACACACTGTCTGCTAATATTTTTAAAAGTGTAAAATTAAAACTTCGTCTTACTTGATGTTGGATGTTTTAAGCTTCGTTTCCAAACGTCCCGTGAACGAAGAAATTGTAATTTTTTCTTCAAATAAACATTGAAAATGTTCAATGTTTGTTTGAAGTTGTTTATTCTGTCACTTTGAAAATTTATCTTCTGCACTAACAATTAACAAATCTGGAAAAAATAAAAGAGCAATCAATGTTCGAGAATGAAGACAGACAACAACCGAAGGTCGCCCTGTAGATTTTTTTTTTTTTTTTTTCATTTTTGCACACTTTATTCATAAGTACAAAAAACACCTTTACAGTACTTAAACAAAGGAAAAGAACAAGAAATAAAAAGTTTAATTTCACTTAAAAAACACATCAACGACTACTTACATCAATATTGCTTATATGAAAAACACGCGACTATGCAATAAAATGCAAGAGAGTATCTAATTACATTAAGTTAATGCTCAAAGGATTCCTCAAACTTTCCACAGAATGTATTCTGTGTAATAATTTATACTGGAATTCTCTGTAGATGCTTAATCACTTCAAAATCGACAACACGACGGCGTTCTCGACTTAGTCTTTCTCGGCTTTCACCTCTGCGCGGGCCGCTCTCAATGACGTTCCCGTTTTGTTGTTAATCAGCCTAACCCACCGTTAAAAGCCTCACTGTGAATTGACGAGAAGGGTCAAATACATGTACATAGGCTGGCTTAACAGCGGAGCTTGTAAATAGTAAATACTGTGTTTATTACGCGGGATGCCCTGAGGGCAGACCATGTCTAAAAATGGACTCGCTTTCGGCTTCTGCACATTAATTTATTCATTAAATACTGTCCTCTCCTAGTAGGGATGTATTGTTCTGGTTGTCTTCAACAAAAGCGGCCCAATGAAAATCCATTATTGGCGCTTATATCACGAGGGAGGAGACCCTCTCATCCCTACCTGCGTGACGTCAAATCATCATTTGATTTATTCATTAAACCTGGATTAAATTCTGCTCTCCCCTAGAGGGGATGTTTTTGTCGACTATTGCAGCGGCCATATTGTTTAAATGTTTTAGACTCAACTATGCCGTTTTCAAAAAGAAAATTAACCCTTTTGAAACGGTAAATCGGAAGAATAACTTCTAAGAAGCACTCGACAGTTAAAACGATGGAAAATGGACAGCTCGCGGCGAAGAAATTTGGTATTGACTGGCCAGATTTTGTTTCGCAGCGCGGAGAGGAAAGGTCAAGCTTAAGCTTAAAACATTAGCTGCGCTGCCGGCTTTGTCGAACTGGTGCCTAAACGTTACTGGAAATTGACTTCCTAAAAAAGTTTTAAAGGTTTGATTGTCAATTTCTACTTTAACTTTTCGTGTTCATTTAGGAAAACGTTTTGTCTTTAATCTTTGTCTTCAAAAATAATATTGTCTTCTGTCTTCTGAGTCAGATATGTAATCTGGCCCAGGTCATAACGTTTTCCGAAAACAATTTTCGGTATGATCTCGAATAATGTAATGCAAATAGATAAACAGGAAATATTAATAGCCTTGAATAGCGCGTGAGTCAGATATGTATCTGCCCCTGTCAAGACGTTTTCAGAAAGAAATTTCTGCTATAATCTCGAGTAGCGTAACGCAATATTTCAATTGCGAAGGGAGGATCGCTTTAAAAATCTGCGAAGCAAATCAGGCACAGCATCACGCGTAAATGCCAGTATAGGCATCTTCTTGCGACAAAAATTAGCGGGAGACACTGATGTTTATGGATACCGTGTGCAAGAATTTGAAAGGATTTAGGTAGTGATGTGGCTCTATAAAGCGCGGCGCTGGGTTTGTACTGGAAACTGGTAAATTTACTTTGAAGTTCTTTTGGCGTTGCTATACAAAGCCATTGCCACTCCCGAATAAAAATTCCCAAGAAGACAACGCGACTTTTCCACATTTTACACAAAAGCTCTTAATAGCTGCAGCATTGTATCATTTCAATAAAAACAACAAAGTGAATCTGCACAAAATATCGAATGTATTTTCCGAAGACTTCCAGGAATTGCTTCAAATATCCTGAGAAATGCATCGACGCAATTCATCGGAATTTATCTTCACTTAATTTCAAACTCTTTGCCTTCTCAAAAACCTGGCTTTCTACATGAGACAGGATTTCTCCGCTATATGTGTTCTTTAGTGTATTTTAAGGCCTCAATTCGAGGGCCGCGAAATCGAGGCAAATTCGGTGATATATCTATATCCGAGAAATCACAAAAGCTTCTGGCACAAGACACCCAAGCTATTAACGTAAAATAGTCTACTGCGAAGCCACCATAACGCATTCCCGCAATGCGGGATGGCGTCCACGAATCCTTGTAGCGTAGTTTGATGCGAGTACCGCTTTTGATACGATTACCACTATTCACTTCTGCTTTCACGAGTTGGCTCACAGGAGCCTTTGATTGTAAAAGTTGAGCGAGTTGAAATAATCGTGAAGTAGCACAAATGAAATAAAGATATATTTTCAGGTGACATTTTCGTTGCCGTTGCCGGCTTCGTTGCTGAAGCTCCCTATTTCTTAAAGGACGGTACTACCTAATTCAAACTTATTTTTTGGCGGCCTCTGACTATGCGGGAAAAGGAGATCTTATCAAGGGCTGTTCGAATAAAAACAAAACTTGGGGGCAAACCACGCATTTTTCAGAGATAATTAAGCTTCAATTTGGGAAAAAAGTCTTACATTGTCATGTCTTTTAAAGCTTTTCAGAAACTCCAGGTGTGCGTTTCTCAAAGCTCCCGAAAAGCTTTCGGGCCTGAAAAGTAATTTTCTTGTCCCTTTTCTACAGATTGCCAGTTGTTTTTCGTACAAACTAAATCAATGTGTTTCTTAATCTTGGAAAACGTAAATTGTTTTTGCTTTCAAAATAATCAAAAATTGAATTTTTGGTAATGAACTGATTTTGGGTATGTAAAATAGCTCTTCTGGTCCGACATCTTTTCGGGAGTTTGAGAAACGCAAGCCAGTTGCTTAATTATCTCCGAAAATGCGCAGTAACCCGCCTCAATTTCCTTTTTGAACTCCAATAGCCCTTCGGCTAACATCTTTTTTTTTCCTCATAGTCATATTTCGAGAGAAAAATACCTCTGTGTTAGGTGGCACCGTCCTTAACTTACGTAAGCATCTCCGTAGTCGTTAAAAAATCTGAGGTTATTGAAAAGAATTAGCTGATTTCGACATTTTTTTTGTAAAGAACGGACTTGATTTTGACAAGAATCCGTACGGGAGTAACTCCCAGTGCCCGAGGGGAGGGGAGAGTACTCCCCATCCCCCACGGGAAAGGGGAAAGTACCTCTCGTCCCCCGCGGAGAGGACTTAATTATGATAGTCGGTAAGAAAATTGACAAAACGAGCCCCTGGTGCATGCACAAAATAGTTATAAAACTCAAATGTTCCTGTTAACTATGTACACGTTGTTCATTCCACTTCATTCGCTGACTTATTATATCTTAGTTTACCATGATGTACCCCATAGCCAAGTTCAACACATTTGCGTGTACTGCTCCTAAGTTCACACAGCCATAAGTACTACTTCCAAATGCGATCATTCCATCACACCCGCCGCAGGAGAGGTAATCATTGGTGATGATTCCGATTCTTATCGCAGGTGAGGGGCAGAGGGCGTTAAACCCTTCGTTGTTGCAATACGGGTCTAATGAAGCCGAATCCCCGAACAGCTTTTTCCAAGTATCGCGACCAAGCGATGTCGGGCGGTTTATGCCATCAGCGATCAGTGAGAACAGGGAGTTGGCGGTTTTATTGATGACAATAAACCTGTTTTGATTTTGAAATTTCGTTCCAAGGCAGATCTTTGTGAAATTTGTGCGCCAGTAGGTCGCCAACTTTGTCTCTTGAAAGTCGAATCCAGTTTTGCCTCCATCAGGGTTAAAGGTGTTCTTGTCAGTCCAAAGTGGGGAATTAAAACGGAAGGTGAACTGCAAAGAAAAGACGATTGAAGACAAGCGACTCTCACTTTTATTTTACATGTAGTGGAGTAGATCTTTATTCGAGTTATCCAAGTTACCACAATGTTTGATGTTTCCTAACAAATATCGAAAAATGGAGCTCCCTTCTTCGCAAGAACCTAACAACACCACCCCGGGCAACACCCTCAAATGTAACTGGATCTTTTTTTCGACAAACTAGATACTTCAGGTGTTCAGGAAACTCATTGGTTGTATCAAGTGAGGGCCCGCCTACACTTTTATCTGGATAAATTCCCGAAGACGTAACAAAATCCGTCCATACGAAAACGCTCCCTCGCACCGAAAAACGCTTAAAACAACGCACATTACCGTTGTGACGTCTGTTTTTAAAACGCTCCGCTTTCCCTGTCCAGGCCAAAACGCCTTGTCGGCGTTTTCAAATTTATTCACTCTGGAGAGCCAGTTTTCAAAAAGATTCGTTTTCGGTGGTAGAAAACGTTGTTGTAGTGTGGACGGGAGAGAATCAAAGGAAACAAAGATGCGGTTGAAACTCTGTCTGGATTAGTATGAGTGGTGCCCGAGCTGATAAGGGTAAATTTGAGATTCAAACGTTAACAGTTCGTGCGCAGTTGCCCGGATCTCGGGAGGCAGTCATCAGTGCAGTGATGGCGCAGTGGTCACCAATGTGACCCAGGTTCGATTTATAGCCTTGACGCCATATGTGGGTTGAGTTTGTTGTTGTTTCTTGTCCCTGCTCCGAGGGTTTTTCTCCGGGTTCTCTGGTTTTCCTCCCTCCACTAAAACCAAAACTTCGAAATTCCGAATCGAACCTGAACGCACGGACGCCTTTGAATCGAGTTTCAGTGGAGAGTTCTTTAAGGTACTCCGTAGGTAAACAAATTACGGCAGTTTACGTTTTTACGTTACTTTTGTTTTTGACGCTTTATTTTAAAACCAAGACTGTTACCTTGTGGCTGTGTTCGCAAATTTAACGTATTAGAAAGTAATTGCAATAAGCTACCCTACCTTTGAACCGTCAAGTTTCATGACCATTGTCCACGGTCCCGGTCCACAGTCGCCCAAATCGCTAAAGTGACAGTACATAAACTGCTCCCCGGCATCCGTCTGGATTGGGTACGCTTTGTCCGCTTCCTCAAATTTCCCTCTGATAAGCAAGAACAAAAAATTTGTAAGTAATAGTGAAGAGTATTTACAATGTTAGTAATACAATATGGTGAACAGTTTGAACCTATGGATAGTAGTTAATTGGTCTCACGAGTAGGATGATGAGAAATCTGTGGAAAGCGGAAGATGTTGGTCTACTAATTGATCAGCTGCCGGCCGCCCTTTCAACTCATTTTCAAACAAAATTATAGAACAGCAATTTCACTTAATTACCAGTTCATCATTTTTCACCTCGTTTTGATTAATGTCTATGAACGCCAAAATATTATATAAGGGAAATCACGAAACTATCTCGCTGTTGTATTTGATAAACTAAAGTTTTGTCCACTAATCTTGTTCGAGATTGGGCTCGTTCTGAAAATAGTAACAACCGTAGTTTAAATATTTTGAATTGTTAGAGCTCAATGATATAATGTCAACTTCGTCATCATCATCATCATCATCATCATCATCATCATCATCATCATCATCAACTTTTCAAGCCTTAGAACATAAGTTTGACAAACGGCAAAAAGATGATCAGCATCCACAAGCAACAAGAAAAACGTTACAACAACATCATCAAAAGCAACAAGATGACGATCAACAATAAAACTCCAACGTTCGACAAAAATTAGGGTCATCGTCATCATCATCATCATTATTATCTTCATTATCGTTCTTACCGTTAGCGATATCAGCGAGAGCAAAACCATAATAATTTCATATTTGTACCTGCATTTGTCATACATCTCTCTGCACGATGACGCTTGACCTAAGACAAAAAAGGAAACAAAAAAGTCATGATGATATATCACTTTAAGTGTAAAAAAAGATGACCGATCTCAAGCGATTTAACGTTTAGTTAGTTTACGAGTAAAGTCTTTCTCTGATAAGGACGATAAACCGTATAGGCCCCATCTCACAACCCTTGTTCATAAACAACTCTGCTCGTAAAGAGTGAAATAACTCACTGTTCGCAAAGAGTAGGGGACGTAGTTCCCGGTGTTGTGGTCTGATCTTTGTGTGTATATTCTTATGGTTGTGTGGGTAAATGCTCAGAAATATTAGCTGCATAAGCTACTCTAAAATCCGAGGGTAAACAAAGACATGATATATATGATGATATATATC
Organism: Pavona decussata; assembly: GCF_977016875.1. Taxonomy (NCBI): domain Eukaryota; kingdom Metazoa; phylum Cnidaria; class Anthozoa; order Scleractinia; family Agariciidae; genus Pavona; species Pavona decussata. Next base: position 817,161 of record NW_028145475.1, on the reverse strand, counting down.
ATTTCTCAGCTATGTCTCGTGACAAGTACAGTTTAAACAGTTTGATGCAATTCTAATGTGAGGCGACACAAGTTTCATCCTAGTGTACCGATTTTCAATTACTTGGGCCGCGAGGCACCGAGGTAAGTTCTCGGTCGCGTCCTTTTTTATTATTGTCTTTTTTTGTGTGTCCCGATTGTCCAAGAGACATAAGCCTTCGTATATGACTGTTTAGTTTGACGGATGCAAGACAAATGACTAAAAATAACACTTTGGCATTCATAAAGAGAAGTATCTCGGAAATTCTTAATGACTACTTTAAATCATTTCTGTTCAAACCTGTAAATATCTGGACTTGAATAATGATGACGGAAAACGCTTGCAAAAGTTTGCGTTTTAATACAATGCCGGCGATCACCACAAGATTTGGTAGAAAGCGTAGAACACTTGAATGTGGCCTTCACGACGATCATACCCGCAATTGCAATATCTTTTAGCGTCACCATGACCCGGGGTCACACAGATACATATCTGACTCACGGTTAATATTGAAAAATAATCAATGTACAAATGGTTTCTGTCTCCAAATCAAAGGTGAAAACGTAAGGATTAAAGCCCGGGAATTAAAGCATCCGTATGAAACACAAGGTATTCTACCTAACAAATGTCGTTTTCCCCTGTATTTTATTCTGACTGCAAGTAATGTAATTCTATCTGGTGGTTACTTATTGCCTCACTATATCTCTGTATCTATCGATTTGGGGGAGTTAGCAATGCTGAAGGTTATCACTGCTAAAAGATCGTAGGCTTACGCACCACACAGTCAAATATGGCCCGCGTTTAAGCTGGTAACAGCTTCTTGATTAAGTAGAAGCCACGTAGCCAGTAATAACTGACAGGGATTATTTTTGTAGAAGAGAGTTTCATAGCCTTTTCGCCTACCAAAATTAATTCATTTGGTGGAAATCGTAAAGCAAGCATTATTACTTACAATATTCACAGTCCGTCCCTGTGAAACCTTGTGCACAAAAGCAGCTGTATTCGTCTGTCTCATAAAGCGCTCTGCAGGTTCCGCCATTCTTGCAAGGAAAACGTTCACAAGGACTCTGGAATTAAACGCGCCATACTTATTACACAAAAGTTTTGTTCTCTGGAGTCAACTGTGCTTGGAACACAGTGGACAATCATGTTGTCGGGCAGGTCCACGGCTCTTTTCACTCTTTTGAAGTTTCTCCTGTATTGACCAAACGTTTTGGATTCAACTTTAAACAAAAAAACAACGACAACTAGAATTCGCTTTATGAAATACAGACTCAAAAAACGGGTTTACCTTAGAGAAAGTTTTCAGTAACTTTCATTGAATGGCCATGGCAGGGGCGAACCAACGCTCAAATGAAAACATACAGAGTAACTGTAAATAGGGAGACTACAGTTGAATCAAACCATCTTTTAATCAAAGGCTCCTGTGAGCCAACTCGTAAATGCAGATGACACATCAGTAATTGAAATTAAGACGGCTACGGACACTACCTTGAAAGCTAAAAGAAATCATATCTTTGCCCGATCATGTAACAAGAAATAACCATTCTTGTCTTAAAATGATTGTAAACTTATTCCCTACAGATTGAATAAGATTATTCTGATGCGCCGATTAAAAAATTTTCCCGTGTTTTTTATTCAAAGTTCATGCCAACACTTCACTAATTGAATTTAAGACACCGCACTTTGTGAAAAAACGAAAAAAAAACTTATAATTTTGCTCAGATTAAACGAAAAATCTCCATTCTTGCACTAAATGATCGTCAAATTATTCTCTACATATTGAATAAGATTATTCTGATGCGCCGTGAAAACATTTTCTCCCGTTTTTTCCACTAATTAAATTTAAAACTCATTCACTGCGCATGCCCGAAAGTTAACAACCGAACCAACCGACTAAGTGAAAACCTCACCATCGCTATAACTCGTTCATTGCGCATGCGCGCATTCACGAGTTAAAAATGAGATCATTTTAGTATTATCAGACATACAGTAATTTCAACTAACGTTGTCGGTTCAAAGCATGAAGCTAAAAGACAAGGCCGAAAGTTTACGTGGGATTTTTATGAATAAATTCATCAAAATCAATCATGCCTGGAGAAAACAATAGGTTGTAATTGGCAGTACAATGACCTGCACGTGCAGAGATGATTTTGATGAAATTATTCATAAAAAATAATCCCACAAAACATTGCGGTCTTGTCTTTTAGCTTGATTTTAATCCGACAACGTTAATTGAAATAGCTGTATATGATAAATACCAAAGAAAGAAGCCGCATGCATTGGTAACAGCCTTTTTCAGTGTTTTTGAATAACTTTGAGTACATAATTTGAGTTTATCCTGTCTATACTCAATTCAACAGTTGACCGATACTAGTGTCATCTTTTCCTCCTTTTCTTTCCATATGTTCCCTTCTCCTCGTCCCCGTTAGGTTTTCTCAGTTTCTGGTGGAAGCTATCTAGTATTTTGAGTTTTAAAAATGTCAGTAAATGTTGATGTTGTAGTTGTTCTTAGTTGTCACATAATGACAAAGAATTCTACGGTTCGCTCTTTATGATTGGCCCTTCTCCATTACTAATGGTAACGTCATCACTTGATGTGCATGGCGTTCACGTGATTAGGATCCAAAGCTATTGTCTCAAATCAGCAACGTTTACTGTGTTGCTACAATCTTCTTTTCCCGCATTTAAATTGTGCAAAAATATCTCCGTATTAGGAGGCACCGATTCCAGGAAGACCTCTCCCTCATTTACAGTTTTCTAACTTACAGCCCACAAAACAAGAGGAATAATTACATACAACATACATAATATTGAAGTCAATATGCTATTAAAACAACAATCAGTTTAAACGTCGCCATAAAAATAAGAGTTTTTTTAATCCGGTTTTTTCTACGTTTAAAAATAAAAAACCCGCTAAATTATGGCTTGACTCTGAGAACGTATCGATTAGAATTCTAGTTACCCTCTGTTAGGGACACCCAACGGATCATTCGGCGGAATCACCTGCTCGTACGCCCACTAATCGCCCCAGAAATTCGAATTTTTAGTTCTGATGAAAAACTAACTTCTTAGGCACAATGTTACTTCAAACTTTCGTAATACTAGAAAACCAGTAATTCCTTCTGTCTTCGGATGGGTAAATGTTTGTAATTCAAAGTGCGTAAAAAGGCTGGCTAGCATTTTCGTAAAGCGCTGCAATATCAGCTCGTAAATTTGGGAAATTTGACTCCGTTCCCTAAAATTTCTGTTGCTTAAATTTTCAGCGAAATAACTCAGATCTTACTCTTGACTACTAACTAACACACGGATGTCTTTGAAACGCAGTGGTAAAAAGTAAAACACCCATTATCTGGGAACAAATTCAAAAATTTCACTTCACATGTTCTCCGGTTTGATATCCCCACTGTATGAAACATAAGTGAGCCAAGCTGTGGAAATTAAAACTGCGCATTTTATTTTTGCATAATAATAAGCAGCTACTCACCACAATGCTGTAATGATGGAAAGAATGATTTGCTTGGAACTTTTCAGGTGCACTGTACTTGTCTGTAGGGAGCAGCTCGCACGTTACATTTCCATCTGCTCGAGGAAACGCACCAACGTTTGTGGAAAAACATCGATCATTCTTTAAACATTCCAGTAAACAATGTTTTCCAGTTTGGACCAATGTACCTTTGAGTTTTGGAACAAGAAGCGCGTGGAATAAATGATCTTTGAAGAGGGCAGACTTTAACTTGTTGTTTGGTTGGCGATTAAGACTTGCAGCCCCGTAACAAAAGCCTTGATCCAAAATATGAAACGTAAAGTAAAAGAAACTACTGGCTGATAAAATCACAAAATATTTCATTTTTTGACAAGTTTTGACATCTCACGGTAAAAAATAACGGTAAAAACCCTTGCTGATAAAGTTTTAACATGTACACGTTAGCCTTATGAGACACTTTGGATTCGACTTCAACATAAATTTTTAATAGGATTCTCTCTGAAATTTCGGCTGATAGACTACGTCTCAGGGGTAAGTGTTTTATTTATTAAACTTTGTTTGAAATTTCAATGTTTACACAATTATGATCCAGCCAGGGATCATAGTTGTTTTGTCTGCGCGTGGAATAAATGACGGGAGCAGGGAAGGCGCAGTGGTGAGAGCACTCGCCTCCCACCAATGTTGGCCCGGGTTCGATTCCCGGTCTCGGCGTCATATGTGGGTTGAGTTTGTTGTTGGTTCTCGTCCCTGCTCCGAGGGTTTTCTCCGAGTACTCCGGTTTTCCTCCCTCCACAAAAACCAAGATTTCCAAATTTTAATTCGACCTGGAAATAGTGGAGAGAAGAGCCACTCCGTGGATTCCACTGAAATTCCTATTTATTCTATTTATTTATTTTTATTTTTATGATCTTTGAAGAGGGCAGACTTTAACTTGTTGATTGGTTGGCGATTAAGATAGCACCTCCGTCACAAAAGCCTTGATCCAAAATATGAAACATAAAGTAAAGGAAACTACCGGCTGATAAAATCACGAAATATTTCATTTTCTGACAAGTTTCAACATGTACACGCGGAGTAAACTTGTGAGCACTTTGCAAGCACATTTCGAATACACCGCAACATAAATTCTTAAAATGTATGCCTCCGGGATAAAGTGTTATTTGGATGATTTTAATTCATGTTTGCATAACAATAAATTCTTTCAATAGGACCGTAATTGTTTCGTTTGCACAATTTATGATCTCTGGCAGGCCGTGTCACGTAATTGCCTTAATAACCTGAAAACTAAAGTTAACAACGCTTCTCCCTCCCCACTTTACAAGTATATTTTTTAATAACTCGTTAACATCAATTTTAAATACGTTTTACGAGGCATTTGTGTACTATCAACGTTGACTTATTTGCGATCTTAAGTAGAAAAAAAGAAACGTTAAAGATATGCAAGTCCCAAGTTTCTGATAAAGAACAGCCGATGAAGTATAAAGTTATTCAGACTAGACACTGATAAAAGTGACACATCCACAAAACTCTGGCGTGCTGGGATCGCAGCTCTTAGTTCAATTTTCGGCCATTTTAAAGCTATCAGTTGACCGTTTAGCCATTTCTCAGGTGGTGGAATAATTTTTCGGTTTCCAATACTCCGGTGCCAGTTGAACGCCTTCAACAACCTTTCTCAAAATCATTAATAATTCATGCAGTCAAAAGCCAATAAATGACCTCCATTTCGGTCAGGTGGATGAATCTTGATACCCCAATGAAACACCAGATGAAACACCACCAGGTTTTCATCTGAGATGAAACATGTTTTTCATCTGAGATCAAACATTTGCATTTTAATGAGATTAATTTCTTATTGTTTCATTTGAGAAGACATGTCAAAAACTCGGGCTTCGTGCTTCATCACGGGTTCCAAATACCTCGAAACAGATGAAAGCACTCGGCCTGCGGCCTCGTGCTTTCATCTGTTTCTCAGTATTTGGAACCCGTGATAAAGCACTCGTCCTCGTTTTTGACATATTACGTCAAAGTGCTACACTTCATGGAGGGGGGAGGGGTTGGTGGGGTTAGCCTGGAGATCGGAAATGATGGTAGATATCACACATTTGAACTAGTTTTCTTTCTCTACCCCTGAGAATTTAACTAACATTTCCAAACTAAATAGTTTCAAAACTAGGGAGATGTCGCCTGATTTGACCAGAATGGCACAATAAACAAATGCCTCTAGTCCGGCCATCAACAAGCTTAACATTCAGTGTCCAAATTTTTAACCAATGTACTACCAACGGTTGCACTCCCTGCAGAGAATTTCAGTTGGTTTCGTCGCATAAATTTTGCAAAATTAGCATTTATATATAATTGTTTTGAAATTGCATTGTCTTTAAACTAAAGTGTCGCTTGCAGAATAATCTGGAATCTACATAATCCGCATGACACAAAGGCGCATGGAATAATTTTTGCACGTGTTAAAAACATTGGTCCGACAGCTGCTGACAACAGAAAAACAGAAACAAACCTTCTGAAATTATGAATAGAATTGAGCTGAAGCGAGGATAAATGCAACAGATTTTATTCTAACATAGATGGCCTATTCCATAACCACAGCCAGCCTAGAGCTGACAGAGCTTATAAAATAGTTGTCTATCTAACTCTTAAAGATAAAGTAAAGCAACAAGAAAACCTTGAAAGGATGAAACAGCTGAAACTAGTTGTAAAACATTTTAAAAGCACACGAATTCTAAGCAGTGATATTGTAACCCGAGCCATTTTCCATGTAGTTTCATCAGAAGCATTCCGTTTCACTTAGCTTACATTTTAGCAATTAAATGTTAAAATGCTTGAAGTCCTAAAAACGACATTCTGTCAAACTTAGCTGATAAAACAACAAATTTATTCTTATTAACAATACTCTTTTTTCCCACATCTTATTACCTTTCCAGTTGAATACACAGAAGTTCTTACAAGTACCGTACCTATCAATAACACGCAGGTGTGACTAGCCCGCGCCTTACTGGAACTTCACTATAACATTAGCAACTGCCCCCGTAAAAAATTCAGAGACGTTTTGTAAACAAAGCATTCAATCTCTTAAAGTTCCCCTTTACCTTGTAAAAATTACATTTGTCAGGGTGTTTTATTCCCTAATTTATTTCTCAGTATAACATAATGTATCCCCTAGCCAATATGGTTCTAATGAAGCCGAATTACCAAACAACTTTTTTCAAGTATCACAACCAAGCGATGTCGGACGGTGTATTCCATCAGCTATCAGCGAGAACAGGGAGTTGGCGGTTTTATTGATGACAATAAACCTGTTTTGATTTTGAAATTTCGTTCCAAGGCAGATCGTTGTAAAAGGCGAGCTGGAGTAGGTCGCCAACTTTGTTTCTTGAAGGTCGAATCCAGTTTTGCCTCCATCGAGGTTTAAAGTGTTCTTGGTCTTCCAGAGTCTGATAGTAACAGAAGTTACATAAATAAAGCAGAACTTGGAAAAAAGTTATACCTAGGATGTATGAAGCATAATTATAATAAAAGACAAATTTCTTGGCAGGAAAGCACACTACAAAGCAGTATCGACCCAAAACGTTTCTTGCGTGCAAGTTCTCAGAATCATTATTTTATGCCCGCGAGTGGTGGGCGAGCCTTTGGCAATAACTCATATTCTTGTCTCAGTTTTCCAAAACATTTTAAACATAAAGAGTATAACTGATAACTAAGTTAAAGTAACGAGGTAAAAAGGATTGGCCACGGTGCTCGTTTAGAAGAAAATAACCATTTAGTAATTTACCATTTAGTAATCAAGGAAACACATGTTTTAAACGTGCGCGATTATCGTGCGCAAATGATGTAAGTGGTAACATTTGCAATGCATTTCAATGGAATCACCAGTATCACAAATACATTTTGAATAACTCGTTAACATCAATTGTTAATATGTTTAAGAGAAATTTGCATCCTTTCAACGTTGGCATAACTGTGATCGTAAATAAAAAAACAAAATACCAACATTAAATATAAACAGTAAAAATAAGTATACAGCTGAGGACCGAGATTCTGACGAAGAACATCCTTTGAAATGGAAAGTTATTCAGACTAGACGCTGACACGCTGAAAAGCCCTTTTGGGACGAATAATGTATGTATGTATGTATGTATGTATGTATGTATGTATGTATGTATGTATGTATGTATGTATGTATGTATGTATGTATGTATGTTTGTATAAAAGTGACGGATCACACAAGTCTCGATAGGCGTGCTTGGGATCGGAGTTGTCATTTAAATTTTGGCCATTTCACAGCAATCAGTTGAACGTTACGCCATTTCTCAGGTGACGGAAGAATTTTTCGGTTTCCAATACTCCGGTGCCAGTTAAACGCCTTCAACCACCTGTCAAAGTGCTACACCACATGGAGGGGCGAGGGGATGGTGGGGTTAGGAGATCGGGAATGATGGTAGAAATGACACATTTGATCTAGTTTTCTTTCTCTGCCTCAGAGAATTTAACTAACACTTCACAGCTAGGGAGATGTCACCTGATTTGACCAGAATGGCACCATTGAGAAATGTCCGAACTTTTAAGCAATGTACTACCAACAGTTGCACTCCCTGTGGACAATTTCAGTAGGTTTCTTCACAAAAGTTTGCAAAATTAGTATTAATTTATAACCTTTTTGAAATTGTTTTTAAATTGAAATGTTGCTTGCGTGAAGAAAGCTCTAGAACCTATATAATCTGCATGGTACATAAAGGCGTGTGAAAGAATTTAATTGTTAATTGTGGTGGCTAATAGTTTGTTTGCATTGTTCCGACAGATGCTGACAACAGAAAAACAAAAACAAACCTAAAATACGAGTAGACGAGGATGAATGCAATAGATTTTATTCTAACATAGATGGCCTATTCCATAACCACAGCCATTCTAGAGCTGACAGAGCTTGTAAAGTACTTGTCTATCTAACTTTTAAAGATATAGTAAAGCAATAAGAAAACGCTGAAAGGATGAAACAGCTGAAAATATTTATAAAACATTTTAAAAGCACTCGTATTCTAAGCGGTGATATTGTAACCCAAGACACTTTTCACGTAGTTTCATCAAGAAAAGTTCCGTTTCACTTAGCTTATATTTTAGTGATTAAATGTTAAAATGCTTAAAATCCTAAAAACGACATTCTGTCAAACTAAGCTGATAAAACAACCAGTTTACTTCTTTTAAACAATGGTACTCTTTTTTTCCACATTTTATTATTTTTCCAGTTCAATACAAAGAAGTTCTTACAAGTACTTTACCTATTGATAACATCTTTCAGCATTTACTATCAATACAAATTCTTACTACATCTTAAGTTCTCTTACCAGTAATCGGTGCCCAGCAGGTGTGACTAGCTTTGCACTAACTTCACTAATATTAGCAACTCCCCCCCCCGCAGAAAATTCAGAGATGTTTCTAAACAAAATTACTTAGCCAAACTTTTCTAGAAACTTTTTTGTAAACAAAGCATTTCATGTTTATGTACAACTGGCAAGTCTGTCCAAATTTGCAAAGGGTTTCCATAACCCAGGATCCTACTGGAAGAACACTTCCATTTGTTATATGGAATAGATGACAAAAACATTAGTATTTATGTCTCTGACAAGTTGATAAAAAAGTTGCGGGTTTTCAAGGATTCAGAGTGCACGTTTGTGTGTACATAAAGTGACGGTTTAACCCTTTAAGCCCTAACATTGATTAGCATCAAATTTCTCCTTGTAATATCAATGTTTAGTCAACCCCTGAGGTCATGAGAATCAATGATATGATCACCCAGGGTGAATTTTGTTGATATTTTAGTAACTTCTCCCAAGTACTTTTATAAGAATGTATGGGGACAAGCCACCTGAAATTGTTGCAATTCTGGAGAAGAGGGAAGTGCGATAAAGGCCAGCTAGCATTTTCGGAAAGCTATAAACCGGTAGCTCGTAAATTCGGGGAATAACATATCGTTCCCTTAAATGTGGGCAATTTCAATTTTCAGCTGAAGAAACCGAACAGATCATTGAAGGGAGGCTTAAGCATGATAGTTGGCAAGGAAAATGTAACGAATCACCGGTACATCACAACAGTAGTTATGAAACTCTGAAAGTTCCCGTTTACCATGTACACGTTACATTTTTCAGGCATTTCATTCCCTAATTTATTTCTCAGTATACCATAATGTGTCCCATAGCCTGGTGTAACTCATTTCCATTATCTGCGTCGGGTGATCTTACATTCACACAGCCACGATAAGTACTTCCAAATGCGATATTTGCTCCACACTGCCGAACGCAGTCGGCAGCATCATTGGTGATGATTCCGATTCTTGACTGATTTATGTACAGGGTTGTCACAAAGAGCGTTAAACCCTTCTCTGTTGCAATGCGGCTCTAATGAAGCCGAATCACCAAACAACTTTCTCCAAGTATCGCGACCAAGCGATATGCCATCGGCGATCAGCGAGAACAGGGAGTTGGCGGTTTTATTGATGACAATAAACCTGTTTTGATTTCGTTCAAAGGCAGATCTTTGTAGGTCATCAACTTTGTCTCTTGAAAGTCGAATCCAGTTTTGCCTCCATCGAGGTTGAGGGTGTTCTTGTTCCTCCAGAGCTTGGGATTAAAACGGAAAGTTTTCTGCCGAGGAAAATAGTTGAACGCAATGTTGAAATCCTTAAACTCCACCACAGGAAAAAATACGGCAAAGTTTGCTGTTTTCCCACAAAGTTTGGTGTTTTCCCTCCTTAGAAAATATTAGGGAGTTTAAGAAGCTACTATAAACGATAGGATTGTAAAATGAGAAAAACAATGGCCCTACAGGTGGGTTTCTAACGAACTTTCGGTTCACCGTTTATTGAAGTGTAGACAACCTAGATCCAAAATATGAAACGTAAAGTAAAGGAAACTACTGGCTGATAAAATCACGAAACATTTCGTTTTTTGACAAGTTGTAACATCTCACGGTAAAAAACCCTTGCTGATAAAGTTTTAACATGTACACGTTAACCTTATGAGGCACTTTGGATTCGACCTCAACATAAATTTTTAATAGGATTCTCTCTGAAATTTCGGCTGATAGACTACGTCTCAGGATAACCGTTTTGTTAATTAAAATATGTTTGAAATTTCAATTTTTATACAATTATGAATCCGTCAGAGGTCATAGTTGTTTTGTCTGTGCGTGGGATAAATGATCTTTGAAGAGGGCAGACTTTAAATTGTTATTTGGTGGCGATTAAGACTGGCAGCTCCGTCGCAAAAGCCTTGATCCAAAATATGAAACGTAAAGTAAAAGAAACTACTGGCTGATAAAATCACGAAATATTTCATTTTTTGACAAGCTGTAATATGTACACGTTAACCTTATGAGACACTTTGGATTCGACCTCAACATAAATATTTAATAGGATTCTCTGTGAAATTTCCGCTGATAGACTACGTCTCAGGATGAGGGTGTTTTAATTAAAATATGTTTGAAATTTCAATGTTTACACAATTATGATCCAGCCAGGGATTATAGTTCTTTTGTCTGCGCGTGGAATAAATAATCTTTGAAGAGGACAGACTTTAACTTGTTGTTTGGTTGGCGATTAAGACTGGCAGCTTCGTCACAAAAGCCTTGATCCAAAATATGAAACGGAAAGTAAAGGAAACTACTGGCTGATAAGATCGGAGGAAACACTCTTCCTTCGTGTTTGATCTATTACTTCCACAACTGTTTCAAGTCCATCCAAATTTGCAAAGGACTTTCCGGCATAACCTTGGTTACTTCCATTTGTGTCATTTGTGTCAATAATACCCAAACCACTCTTTTATGTTTCTAAAGAGTTGATAAAATGGTTACTGGTTTGCAAGTATTCAGAGTGCACGTAGGAGCACCTTACGGTTCATTTCGGTGAAATCTGTTCAAAGGACATTACTCACCTCAGAAATTCGGATTAAACTGAAGATTAACTAGCATTTTCATTGATAAAATGTCACCTCAAACCGGCTTTCGTACCAAATGAAAAACTAAACTCGTTTTGTTTTCAAAGGGGGCAAATATCTTGTCAGTTTAAATGTGGAATGAGGCCAGCTAGCATTAATTTGGGGAATTCCAACAGCAGCTCGGAAATTTGAGCAACAAGATTGTGTTCCCTAAAATTTTCTGTTAAACAATCCGAACAGAACAAACCGCGTTAGCTTACACAAATTAAACGATCTGGGAACACAGGAGACAACATTTTAAGTATTTTGCTTAATGTTCTCGTCGGGTGCCGCTGATGTGTGTTGATAAACAAGTCAATGGCGGCAGCTGCTACAGCAGTAGAACGACAATTGCGACTGACAATGCGTTTATAACTGAGCTTTAGAATTAAAAAGCGCGAATACGGCTGTTTAGATATTTATAGTAAGGTAGCGTTCATTTCGTCAGAGTCACCCAACAAGAACATTTAAGTGAAATACTTACATTGTTGTATTTTGCACCCTATGCCGGATTAGGACTGGGACGTAATTAATCCCGAGAGACAGGAAAAGTCGGGTAAAGGGTAGAAACCCACTCGGTTTCGAAAAGACGCCCATAAGCACAAGTAATTTTGTACAATCGGCAAAATTAAGTGAAAGCATGAAGAGATAGCAAGTTCATGAACACAAAGGGAAAGGATAGATAGAATACGCCATTTTCGAGTTGCTTTGAACCTCATTATGAAAGCGAGGCTAAGTGCAAAGTTTTTTTTTATGAAAATTAGTTTTCATTCATATGGAAACAAAACCAATTTTGATATGAAAAGCTTTGCACTAAGCATCGCTTTCATAATGAGGTTCACAGCAACTCGGAAATGATCTATTGTAAGTACAATTTCAATCGAGGACTAACAGTATCAGAGATAGAACTTCATAGTAATAATTGTATTTTTTCTCGCTTGTTTGACTTTACAGAAAAGTGCAAAAATATAATCCTCAGATTTCCCTGCGAGTTGTTTGCTTTGTATAGAACCAGATACAAGTCCAAAACTTGTTGTCTCGTCTGTTTTTCCAGATAGTTTTGTGGCCTTTTAAGGGCACATTTCTGTAAGCTGATGCAGTTTGATCAGAAAGAAAGCAGAAAGGTTTGGGAAACGAATCTAATTTTCCGAACGAGCTGTGATTGAGTTCACGAAAATACGAATTTTGAGCTGACATTTTGCCGAAGAAAGCTTTAGATGTTTTAATCCGAGTTTCTGAGGTGATTAAAACCTCTGGAACAGATATCCACCGAAATGAACCGATGGTACCACTGATTTCGTAAAAGTTATAGAAACCTTTCTTTCTGTTTTCGTGTTTTCATGAGGTAAACAGTGAGAGTTTTAGGTGTAGTTTTGCCATAACCTTATGGAAAATGGAAAGAGAGATTCGTATCATCTTAGGAAATGACAGTTTTTTCGCTTTCCTAATATAAAGTCGTATATTATTTTCTGTGCATCTATATAGCTATGGCAAATGGTTTTCAGCGGCATTCAAAGCACAGATACTCATGTTTATTTTGATAGCATTGATAGAAATTGCTTAAATCATTTCTTAGTATACCAAAATGTATCCCATAGCCAGGTGCAACCCAACGCCATTATCTGCTTGCGGTGATCTTTTGTTCACACAGCCATAATTATTACTTCCAAATGCGATCATTGCTCCACACTGGGTGCAGGGGTGAGCATCATTGGTGATGATTCCGATTCTTAATTCAGGGATTGGACACTGGGCGTTAAACCCTTCGTTGTTGCAATACGGCTCTAATGAAGCGGAATCGCCAAACAACTTTTTTCCAAGTATCGCGACCAAGTGATGTTGGGCGGTATATGCCATCAGCGATCAGCGAGAACAGGGAGTTGGCGGTTTTATTGATGACAATAAACCTGTTTTGATTTTGAAATTTCGTTCCAAGGCAGATCGTTGTAAAAGGCGAGCTGGAGTAGGTCGCCAACTTTGTTTCTTGAAAGTCGAATCCAGTTTTGCCTCCATCGAGGTTTAAAGTGTTCTTGGTCTTCCAGAGCGAAGAATGAAAATGGAAAGTTTTCTGCCGAGGAAAATAGTTGAACACAACCATAAAATTCTCACTATTGGTGAATTGGAATCCACAAATAGAAAAAATACGGCACAGTTTGATGTTTTCTAACAAATATCGAAAGATGTGGCACCCTCTTTCCTCTACAATAAAATAACAACACCACTGAAAGCAACGCTCATTAACTTAACGGTTTATCCAACAAAGACCAAATTGGACGAAAAAAAAAAACACCGTTTCTTATTTATCCCGAATAGTTTAGACAGGGTAGTTTAGTAGATGAGGTAAATTGGCCTTCTTTTAAAAGGGATTCTAAAGTTGACAATGCGTGTGCAGTTGCCCGGTTTTGGGAGGCAAAAATGGCGGTGTCAGAGCTTTGAACCGCCGTGTTAAAAAACAAAACCGTTACTTTGTGTCTGTGTTTGTAAATTTGACGTTTAAGGAGGTTCTTACAATAATTTACCTGTGAACCATCAATTTTCATGACCATTGTCCACGGTCCCGGTCCACAGTCGCCCAAGTCGCTAAAGTGACAGTACACAAGCTGCTGTCCAGCATCCGTCTGGATTGGGTACGCTTTGTTCGCTTTGTGAAATTTCCCTCTGATAAAGATAAAACATAATGCTTGTGAGCGATTATGAAGAGTACCAAAATTGCTTCCGTCCTAATGCTGAATGATGAGCGTTTTTGCGGAAACCGCTGATAATAGTAATTAGATCGTCTGACGAGGAGGATAGACCCTTATCACTCGGCGACCATGTTGAGTCTCGGGGGAATAAAAAGCTTTGTTTTCGCACGGCAGTGCGAGGCTTGCCGTACAAAAACAAAGTTTTTTATTCTCCTGAGACTCAACATGGTCGCCGAGTGATAAGGGTCTATTCTGAGAATTCTACAAACTGACAAGGGGAAGGGGAATGGAGGGAGGTGGGATGTTTTCAGATCACGTGTCAAAGAAACAATCACAGCGATTTCACCTTAAGTACTTGATCATCGTCTTTCACGATGTTCCAATTGGTGGTTACAATACAACCTTTTACAACCGGATTTTTCGCTTGATCAGAAGTAATTACGCGGGCAAATTGCGGCTCACGTTTACTTAACATCACTTTTCAAGAGGTCGAAAATGGCAATTTCACGTATGACGTTCAATATTAATATGGCAAATCAAGGATCAGGAGACTGCACCATAATAAACTGAAAGGTCGTCATCATCATCATCATCATCATCATCATCATCATCATCATCATCATCATCATCGTGATCACTACTGTGTGATGTCTCCTTGTATTGGCCAACCCTCACAGTTTTCGTCATTATCAACACCAGCAAGAACAAAACAATATAGAATAACATTTTCATTTTTGTACCTGCATTTTTCATACATCTCTTTACACGATGATGCTTTACCTGAGACATAAGAGAACATTATATGATTTATACACGACGATTTCTTAAGCAAGTTTCGCTAGTAAATGAGATAAGGAATAATTTTCCAGTTCCATTCCCAGGTTGGGAATGCCAATAAATTCGTTTGTTTCCCCTACAAAACTCAATTTATTCCCTCGCAGAGCACAAGATCACATCTGTTGACATCACGCTGCGGTCACGTGCCAATCACATAAGAATACATAAAAATTCGGGCCCAGTCTCCCACAAAACGCATTTCAAATCTCAAACGCAATTTTTTGCAAGGTAAAACATCCTTCCGCTTGTAAGAAGAAAATAAAGTACGATTAAAACAAACCGAAGTAATGCTAGTTTGAGGTGACACAAATTCCGCTTAGGTGAACCGATTTTTAATTCAAGTACAACAAGGTAACAACCCTGGTGACAACTATCAGCAAATCATCGATTTGCTGGTGTAAACCGGTGGTCAGTGACAAATATATATGCATATTTACAAGCCTACAAGAAAACAACATAAATAAGAGAAGTTTAAAAATGTATGTAAAAAATTGAAAAAAAAAAAACCAAACAAAAATAAAAAAACAAAAAAAAAAACATGATAACAAAATAAATTTAAATAATAATAATAATAATAATAATAATAATATAAAAAATTAAAAAAAGTAGAAGTCACGTAACCGAGTAATAACTGTCGGGATTTAATTTGTAGAAGACGCGTTGTTTCCTTTTGCGGCTCAAAATAATTTATTCAGCGAAAATCCTTACTTACAGTATTCACAGTGCTTCCCGACGAAATCACGGGTGCAAGAACAGTTGTATTTGTCTGTCTTGTAACGCGGTTTGCAGGTTCCACCATTCTGGCAAGGGAAACTTTCACAAGGACTCTGGAATTAAATAGTCAATCTTTGTCACTCATTAATACAACACTTACTAAAAGGGAGATGGGCAATTTTCGGTAGATTTACGAAGATTTTGTTAAGTTAAAAATTTCCGTGAAATCAATAATTTCCATTTCAATTTAGTTAACAGGAAATTTCGAGAATTGATCTTACGTAACCATTTTTCTTCCGAGTCCTGCTATCTCCTAGTTAGCTAAAACCCCAGGCTGATCAAACAACGAAACCACAATGTTGTCTAGCTATCAAGTCTATCAAACCTTTAGAAAACAAAATAGGCCCAAAAAAGAACACGAATACCAGTCAAAAGAGATGAATACATCGAACTGGCGGCTGATTTGGATAACAAAAGGTCCAACTAGCAAGCTACTACTCACCACAATGCTGTAATGATGGAAGGAATGATTTGCTTGGAACTTTTCAGGTGCACTGTACTTGTCTGTAGGGAGCAGCTCGCACGTTACATTTCCATCTGCTCGAGGAAACGCACCAACGTTTGTGGAAAAACACCGATCGTTCTTCAAACATTCCAGTAAACAGTGTTTTCCAGTTTGGACCGAGGTGCCTTTGAGTTTTGGAACAAGAAGCGCGTGGAATAAATGATCTTTGAAGAGGGCAGACTTTAACTTGTTGTACGGTTTGCGATTAAGACTGGCAGTTCCGTAACAAAAGCCTTGATCCAAAATATGAAACGTAAAGTAAAGGAAACTACTGGCTGATAAAATCACGAAACATTTCATTTTTTGACAAGTTTTAACATCTCACGGTAAAAAACCCTTGCTGATAAAGTTTTAACTTGTACACGTTAACCTTATGATGCACTTTGGATTCGACCTCAACATAAATTTTTAATAGGATTCTCTCTGAAATTTCGGCTGATAGACTACGTCTCAGGGTAACTGTTTTATTAATTAAAATATGTTTGAAATTTCAATGTTTATACAGTTATGATCCCGTCAGAGATCATAGTTGTTTTGTCTGTGCGTGGAATAAATGATTTTTGAAGAGGGCAGACTTTAACTTGTTGTTTGTTTGGCGATTAATACTGGCAGCTCCGTCACAAAAGCCTTGATCCAAAATATAAACGGAAAGTAAAGGAAACTACTGGCTGATAAAATCACGAAATATTTGATTTTCTGACAAGCTGTAATATGTACACATTAACCTTATGATGCACTTTGGATTCGACCTAGCTCAACATAAATATTTAATAGGATTCTCTCTGAAATTTCCGCTGATAGACTACGTCTCAGGATAAGGGTGTTTTAATTAAAATATGTTTGAAATTTCAATGTTTACACAATTATGATCCAGCCACGGAACATAGTTGTTTTGTCTGCGCGTGGAGTAAATGATCTTTGAAGAGGGCAGACTTTAACTTGTTGTTTGGTTGGCGATTAAGACTGGCAGCTCCTTCACAAAAACCTTGATACCTTGATCCAAAATATGAAACGTAAAGTAAAGTAAACTACTGGCTGATAAAATCACGAAATATTTCATGTTTACAAGATTCAGTGTTGCCGGCGTGACCTTAACATTTATAGTCAGACCAACTTCCTAGCACAAATATTTAATAGCATCTAGCACAATGTTGGTGGCTTTTGAGAGAAAACGTTGATTCAAGGGAGGCCCTTCCAAAAAAGTAATTAAAAACGACAAAAAAATCAGGTAAAGAAAAGAGAGATATGTTAAATAGAAGCCGCATGTACACGAACTCCATCGCAATAAGGGTCACGAGGTATGTTGGCAAGGGCACCATTTTGGACTGAGGTTACTTGCTGCAGTCCCCTTGAGTAAAGTTTAAGTAGGCTTAGTGTAAAATTATCACACGTTAACCTTATGATGCACTTTGGATTCGACCTTAACATAAATTTTTAATAGGATTCTCTCTGAAATTTCGGCTGATAGACTACGTCTCAGGGTAACTGTTTTATTAATTACGCGGGATGCCCTGAAGGGGCATACCGTGTCTAAAAACGGGTCGATTTCTTTTTACGCGGGATGCCCTGAAGGGGCATACCGTGTCTAAAAACGGGTCGATTTCTTTTTTTTCTTTTTTTTTTTTTTCTTCCTCGTAGCTACAAATCGGTACATTAATTTATTCATTAAACTCTCCCCTCTCCTACTCGGGATGTATTGTTCTGATTGTCTTCAACAACAGCAGGCCAATCAAAATCCATTCTTGTCGCTTATATCGCGAGGGAGGGGACCCACTCACCCTTACCTGTGTGACGTCAATGCATCATTTGATATATTTATTAAAGACGGATTAAGTCGCGCCATATTGTTTTAACATGTTCTGGACTCAAGTGTGCCGTTTTCAAAGGGAAATTTCACCATTTTGAAGCGGTAAATCGAAAGAATAACTTCTAAGAAGCACCCGACACGTAAAACGGTGGAAATTGGTGAGTTCTTAGTGAAGGAATCGTGCTTTGTTTGACAGTCTTAGGCCACGACGCGAGACAGAAAAGAGGTCATTGAGAACCTTACGTTATCGTAATGGAATTTGACAAATTTCCGCTGATAGTCTGAGTCGCGTAACACACGGAAAACAACGTAACGCGATCGTCGTGACTCAAACTATTCCATTAGCAAGGATAGTTTTATCAATCGGCGAAGCATACAGTTGGAATAAATGAATCAGCCCCAGCATCACGCGTAATGCCAGTATAGCAGGCATCTTGTTTTTTTTTCTTCCTCGTAGCTACAAATCGGTACATTAATTTATTCATTAAACTCTCCCCTCTCCTACTCGGGATGTATTGTTCTGATTGTCTTCAACAACAGCAGGCCAATCAAAATCCATTCTTGTCGCTTATATCGCAAGGGAGGGGACCCACTCAACCCTACCTGTGTGACGTCAATGCATCATTTGATATATTTATTACAGACGGATTAAGTCGCGCCATATTGTTTTAACATGTTCTGGACTCAAGTGTGCCGTTTTCAAAGGGAAATTTCACCATTTTGAAGCGGTAAATCGAAAGAATAACTTCTAAGAAGCACCCGACACGTAAAACGGTGGAAATTGGTGAGTTCTTAGTGAAGGAATCGTGCTTTGTTTGACAGTCTTAGGCCACGACGCGAGACAGAAAAGAGGTCATTGAGAACCTTACGTTATCGTAATGGAATTTGACAAATTTCCGCTGATAGTCTGAGTCGCGTAACACACGGAGAACAACGTAACGCGATCGTCGTGACTCAAACTATTCCATTAGCAAGGATAGTTTTATCAATCGGCGAAGCATACAGTTGGAATAAATGAATCAGCCCCAGCATCACGCGTAATGCCAGTATAGCAGGCATCTTGTTTTTTTTCTTCCTCGTAGCTACAAATCGGTACATTAATTTATTCATTAAACTCTCCCCTCTCCTACTCGGGATGTATTGTTCTGATTGTCTTCAACGACAGCAGGCCAATCAAAATCTATTCTTGTCGCTTCTATCGCGAGGGAGGGGACCCACTCACCCCTACCTGTGTGACGTCAACGCATCATTTGATTTATCCATTAACGGCTGGGTTAAATTGTGGCGCCATATTGTTAACATGTTCTGGACTCAAGTTAGCCTCCCACGCAGACGTCCTTAGGGGTTCGTCACGCGTTTCCTTCCCCACGAACGTCTGCTGAAACGAACAGCCACTTCCGTTCGTCGGCAAATTGCCTTTGTCTAAAGAGACCAACCAGCATTGACTCATTGTGGCAAGTACAGCCAATCACATACTGCGAAACAACGGAAATCATCACCCGTGGAGATATTTTCACGAAATGATCGCCAAAAATATTCCTCGTATTCCATGTTCTCATCAGTTCTATATCTATGCATGGTTGTAACGCCTAAGAAGGTTTTTCGGAGCGATTTATTCTGTTTTCTTTGTGCCTCTACCTTGGATAAAGACAGAGTTCGAATTTTTGGAAAAAATTCTGTGGATATTCCAGGTCTCATCAAAAGTGCTGAACATTGACATCGACGTGACAGAATTTTCGTTGATCGATCTCTCATCTGCGCTCCTCACTGTTACAAGCGACTCCTTCGTTGTGGAAAACTATCAAGTACCTTTCTTGCGCTCAAAGATGAGATTAAAGAAGACTTTGATAAAGGTGGCTTACAAAGCAAGCATTACGAAAGGATTCAACAGCAGAGGAAGGCCTCGTCGCGGAAAAACTACAACAATCAACTGTTGTGTCACTGTTGTGTCGCACGTATCGCATGTCTCGTAAAGACGTGCATCTATTAGACTCTCATATACGTAATAAACAAACATCCTGCAATCTCACTGCAGATAAGCATGAAATCACGAGTCAAAAAATCCACGGAACCCATGCCTTCATAGAAAGCATTGATTTAGCGCTGTCTGATGTCTTGCAGTTAATCCGAGCCGGTAAACCTAAACAAATGCCACAGAGCTAGCATTTCAATTTCAATGGCATATGTAAAACTTCTCCAAACGGCTTGGAATGATAATTAAGAAAATCTCCTTTCAGTATATTTCAGTTTTTTTCCCTTCATGATCAAGATAAACATCATTAAGCAGAGCTAAGGTACGAAGGCTTTATTACAAATTTATTTGTGAACTGCAAGAGTTGCGTTGGCCCATCAACATTTTTCCCACTCTGAATTCCGCGCTTCCGGACTTGCATATACGATTGAAATTTTTTGTTCCACAACACCCTTTTCTTTTTCAGTGATTTCACTGAGAGAAGCGGCAAGAATTCCAAGATTTGCCAGTTTGTCTACCTGGTCTTTCATAATATTTACGAGCGGCGAAACTACAACACCAATATGCTCGGGAATATGACCAGCAGCTTCAAGAATTGAATCGTAAACAAATGGTAGAGCTTGATAAATAAGTGACTTCCCATAACCAGTTGGACGGTTTACGAACACATCAATTTTCTTCTACACAAATTGCACTAGGGTCTCTCTTTGCTACGCATTCAACTCCCTTATACCAAACGTTTCGCACACATGGCCAAAAACCGCATTTAGGTCCGCCATGTTGTCCCGGATAATATTTTTAATAACAAAACACGAGTTTACCCAAAACTGGGAAACAGCTTCTGATTGGTCCGCGGTCGACGAACGGAAGTGGCTGTTCGTTTCAGCAGACGTTCGTGGGGAAGGAAACGCGTGACGAACCCCTAAGGACGTCTGCGTGGGAGGCTAGACTCAAGTGTGCCGTTTTCAAACGGAAATTTCACCATTTTGAAGCGGTAAATCGAAAGAATAACTTCTAAGAAGCACTCGACATCTAAAACGGTGGAAATTGGAGAGTTCCTGGCGAAGGAATCGTGCTTTCTTTGACAGTCTTAGACTACAATTGCAGACAGAAAAGGGGTCATTGAGAAGCTTACGTTATCGCAATGGAATTCCCGCAATTTCCCTTGAAACCCTGAGTAGCGTAACACAACGGAAACAACGTAACGCGATCTTCGTGACTCAAACTATTCCATTAGCAAGGATGGTTTTATAAATCTGCGAAGCACACAGTTGGAATAAATGAATCAGCCACGGCATCTCGCGTAATGCCAGTATAGCAGGCATCTTGTTAAAATATGATAGACTACGTCTCAGGATAAGGGTGTTTTAATTAAAATATGTTTGAAATTTCAATGTTTACACAATTATGATCCAGCCACGGAACATAGTTGTTTTGTCTGCGCGTGGAGTAAATGATCTTTGAAGAGGGCAGACTTTAACTTGTTGTTTGGTTGGCGATTAAGACTGGCAGCTCCTTCACAAAAACCTTGATACCTTGATCCAAAATATGAAACGTAAAGTAAAGTAAACTACTGGCTGATAAAATCACGAAATATTTCATGTTTACAAGATTCAGTGTTGCCGGCGTGACCTTAACATTTATAGTCAGACCAACTTCCTAGCACAAATATTTAATAGCATCTAGCACAATGTTGGTGGCTTTTGAGAGAAAACGTTGATTCAAGGGAGGCCCTTCCAAAAAAGTAATTAAAAACGACAAAAAAATCAGGTAAAGAAAAGAGAGATATGTTAAATAGAAGCCGCATGTACACGAACTCCATCGCAATAAGGGTCACGAGGTATGTTGGCAAGGGCACCATTTTGGACTGAGGTTACTTGCTGCAGTCCCCTTGAGTTAAGTTTTAGTAGGTTTAGTGTACAATTATGACAACTTCTCTTGAATAATTTTTGAGAACAATGCATTACACTTTACTCCGACAGTTAAACTTCCTATAAATAATTTTTATAAGTTAATATTGTCCAATCTTGTTTTGAATTTGCTTCCTAAACAAGTCCATCTTCGCATAGCAAGCGGTATGTTAGATTTGAATTTTCTGTAACAAGCTGATAAAACATCGATTCGACAGCTGCTAGCAATAGAAAAACAAACTTTTAACAGAAAACGATATTTCTGTGTAACAAAGCTTTACATATTATTCCAAGAGTGGAACTCTCTGTAAAGAAGTTTTATAGGTTTCTTTACAAACATTTCAGTCAAGACTTGAACTTTTTGTTTGGTTGGCGATACTGAAGACTGCGAACTGCGCCACAAAAGCCTTGATACAAAAATGAAAAGATATACTGGTGTAAATTTCCTAGCATTAATTTTTAATAGGCTTGTGTGCAAGATCGTTGAGACAGTTTAAAGTTTTGATCCTTTGTCCGTAAGATGACAAAGGAAACGCCATTAAGGTTTACGTAAAAAAGAGGATTAACATAACACATCTCTTTAGGACATTACCCAGTGAGATAATTGTCTAAAACCTTATTTTAATCCAGTTATAATTAAAAAAATATTGACTTACATCTTTGCCGAAATAGTTTCACAAAAAGAAACACAACCATCTAACGATAATACTATGTACCTTTAATTTAAAGAGAAATGGCCGTTGAATACGGTGCTTTTTTATTTCTCTTTCCTTATTGTTTATTATGTCTCTTCGAGATTTCAAGCTTTCAAAAAGGTCTGTAGGTTTGTCACGTAAGGTTTTATAAATCTTTTGGATTTGTTTTCAAAGAAGAAGGAGAAGAAGGAGAAGAAAAAAGAGAAAAAGGAGAAGGTGGGTAAGGAGAGGGAGAAGACGAAGACCATGGTGGGGGTGGTTGGCGTGAATTTTCAGGCAGTTCCATAGGTCGAATTGCATTGCGCATCCTTGCCACTTCTTGCGCGCAGATGACAGCTTGTACCGTGTTTCAAAACAAAGTGGATTTTCTAGAAACTCGAATTTGCCAACTGTAGCACCGGACGAGGATATACAGGTGTTTCGACAAAGGTTGTCCAAAAAAAAAAAAAGCGTAAAAGCGTACGCGATAATCCGAAAGGTAGCCTGGGAAATACCCAATAAATTTCGATAAATTAGTGCAAGTTTGAAAAGAATTGCATGCCAGCTATTACTTCGAACGAATCACCGCCTTTAAAGATTATCTTTCAAATATCAAAAAAGGAGACTAGACTTGGAATTTACCACAAACTTTGGCTTTTTCATACTCGCGGATCTAATACGGTAAAACTTACATAGAACAAAACGCAGATGGGTGTAAAAACCAAGACGGCGGAAAAACGCAGACGGTGTAAATACGCAGGTGGTGGAGAAAACGCAGACGGTGGAAAATCACAGATGGCGGAAAAACGCAGACGGTGTAAAAACGCAGGTGGAGGACAAAACGCAGACGGCGACAAAATCTAGGGATTGAAGAAACCGCGCACAAGGAAAAAGGTGCGGAAAGTGGAGAAATCGCAAACAAGTTGAGAAAACTGGGAAGGCGGAAAAAACTTACACGAAAAAAAATCAGATGGTGGAGAAAACTGGACCTGGGTTGATCATTTCTGGAGCTCCTTCGTGAGGATCGATATACATAGTAAGCGATCCCAGGGACTTTTATTGCTCATTTCTTGGTACATACTTCATGTGAGAATGCCATACGACTATAGTAGTATACACTCGATTGCAAAAACGTTGACACCTTAAGTTCACTGCCTGTTTTGAACTTAGGCAAATCGCGAATTGTACATCACTCAAATTGTCCCTTGTTGGCCAACTTGGACATTTTAAGGAAAGCTTGGACAGTTTCCATCATTCACCACGTGCAACTGATTTTGGTCATCAACCGTCGCACGAGAATAGAATATTATACAAATACATTTAGTACACTTATACCCACAAATCCGTTGGGTCTCATCGTTCACGGTTTATGCTTTTAAGGACGGTGCCTACTATTGTTACTGCGCATACGTTCTGCGCATCTCGAGATACTCGGGTTTCCTATGGGTGGTGCCAACTAATACAGGAATATTTTTGCGCGCTTTAAAACTATGCGGAGAAAGCAGAACTTAGCAAGTGATTTTGGTATCCAAAAAGAAAATTGGGGGTAACCATGCATTTTTCAGAGATAATAAAGCTTTAATTTGGAAAAAAGCGCAAAACATTGCTTTGTATTGTGCTGCTTTTTAGAATAATTGTTGCTTAATTATCTCTAAAAAATGCATGGCTACACCCAATTTTCGTTTTGGATTTCAGTAGCCCTTGCCAAGATCTGCTTTACCCGCATAGTCATAAACTGCGCAAAAATACTTCGCTATTAGTAGGCACCGTCCTTAAGGTGTCAACGTTTTTGCAATCGAGTGTATACTACCCATTTCTAAATGGTAAACAGCGGTTAAAAATCCGTGAAAGTGTGCATGTAAGTTAAGAATTGGTTCATGCTTAGCGTGCGTATATCGAGTTATGGATGCACGCGGGAAGTTTGGAAAGCATGAGAGAAGCGTAAGAGTTGCTCGAGGCGTAGCCGAGAGCAACTCTAGCTTCTTGAGTGTATTCCAAACTTCCCAAGTGCATCCATAACTCGATATACGCACAACTAAAAGCATGAACCAATTCTTTTATAACATAGTGAAAATAAAGTAAATAATTCCTGGAAAACAGGTTTTGTTCCCGATTAATTACAAAATTATCTGTACAAAAAAAAAAGGCGAAAATGGTTTCTCATATCGGTTTAATCTTAACGTTTCATTAAGCTTCAAGCTCTTTAAATATACATTTTTTATGGTGTTGTCTCTCTGTAAAAGTTTTTGAATAACACAGCGCGCGCATGCTACCCCTATCTGACTTGCACACGTCATCGGATGGACGCACGGCCGTGCGTATGTTGAGAAATGTACCATGATGACGCCAATAGGAATTAGATAACGATGCACGCGCGCTATATTATAATGAAATCTTTTGCCAAATTTTCAATATCAACACGAAATTTGTTCTCATATTGTCAAGCCACAAGAATAAAAGAAATGATCAACAAAGATAAAATGCTTTCATGTCTAAAAAGTTCTCCTCATAAGTACCATGAGAAATAGATGGCGAACAGTAAGGAGACCCTGCGAGTTGATCAGTCGGCGGCGGGACGGCGGGTGATCATTGCGAGCCTAAAGGGTTACGGGTGACGCACAAACCTGTGGTTTGGATTTATTGAAATTTGGGAATGTTATTGTAACGGAGACTAAAAAACACAATCTGGACAGAATATCTTGAAGCAATGACAAGAACCACAGGGAAGCCCGAAAGGATAAAAATTCAGCGAATACTTAAAACGCGGTTTTCTGCTTTCCCAGGCCGTTTTTATGTCTTTACAAGGGCAAGTGAGTATAAAGCTCGCTTGACAAAGGCTATTTCGGCAAGCTAAAACAGTTTGATCTGTTCGAGTGTGTTAGTTAAATGATTAAATTCGCAGACAATTTTAGCTCACGGAATCTTGACGACGGTTATCCGAGCTTCTGTTCACTTTCCAAACTCCACTGAACTATCTTATTTTGCACTTGAAATGCCACTTTTGTTCCTTCGAAAACTAAAGGAAATATAATTTCCCTAATTGCAACAAAACGTTGAGGCGATCAAACGGATACGTAACAAAACGTAACGTAGAATGCTCCTGAAGCCAACACAAACGCAACTAACATAAAACACAAATAGTGGAGAAATCGCAGAGAAAGGTTAAAACGCAGACCATAAAGAAATCGCAAAGGCGTGTCAGCAGAAAACCCAGGCGGATGGATTTGAAAACCTATATAGTTGAGAAACAAATGATAGCGAAAACACAGACGGTGGAGATAAAGGAGAATGATTGAGAGAGGGATGGCGAGGGAACAGTGAAGCAAAACCAAGAAAGTGAAGAAAACCGAGATGGCAGGTAGCAAACGTGGAGGGTGGAGAAGCGAGGATTGTAGAGAAAACATCGACAGTGAAAGAAACGCCTGCAGAGAAGTAAACGCAGATTGTGGAGAAACCGCATATGAAATAAATTGAGAAAAATACAGAAGACCACAGAAAACGCAAATGGATAGAAAATGCACATGACTATGGCAAAGGCATGAATAAGGGAGGTTAGTCTCTAAAGAAGCTGTGGTGCTGCAAATCATGACGAAGGGTTAACGCTCGAAACGTCAGCACTCGAATCTCTTTACAGTGGCCAATTTACCTTTAGTTGTTAAGGAGGCTCGCAGCAGTTTTTCTGGACTTAGGGTGGAAGTTTTGAAATTACAATCACGCATAAAAGATAAATTTCGATCTCCTTCAACATATGATCAAAGTTGATTTTCTCATCGATTTCCAAGCAACAACTATTACCATAGCAACGGTAGCGCATAGCCTCTCATCTTAAGCTTGATTATCTCAAAATCTAGACAGACACTTTATGACAAAACTTTAGGGATTTAAACTACTCAATTTAGACAACTTGTAGGCGAAATCAGGAAAAAGTCGGTAAGTTAAGAGTGTTTACAAGTAAATAATGAATCAATTTTTACGGGGTGGTTTTGTTTATTGCCGCATTTTTCAACAATATCTCTGGCAAAATAAAACTTGACACTTTGTCTTTTCTGTTAAAAGGTCTTTCTTCATAGCAAAACCATTCAAATGTGTATTGATCTTCATGGGTGTCTCAGATTTTAAGATATTTATGCTTGGAAAAGGTAAAAAATAAAGCACAGATGAATGAAAAAGTTCATACTTTGCATAAATCGAGACATCTTTAAAATGCCTCCACAGATTTTTCTGTTAATTTACAAGCCGATAGGGTATCAATTCTTTTCGATATTCACACAAGTTTTAGGCTCAAGAACCAAAACCGGTTTTAGATAAGAAGGTTGAATCTTGGTCAACTTTCAGTCGTTGTTCGCTTTTTCCGTTGCTATGATAATAGTTGTTGCTTGGAAACCGATGAGAAAATTAACTTTGATCGTATGTTGAAATGATGATGTAGTATGAAGGAGATCGAAGTTTATCTTTTATGCGAGATTGTAATTTCAAAACTTCCAGTCATCTGTATTTTCTCCACTCGTTTCAGTTGC
>NW_028145475.1:747500-787500 GCF_977016875.1 Pavona decussata | reverse complement strand
CCAGCACCAGTATTGTAAGCAATGCCAATACGGATTTTTTTTATAAACGCGTTCAGTTTTAAGGTGGACCTTTTGATAAGACTGAAAAGTTAACTTGAAGTTTTGGCGCAGAAGCTCCTGAGGTACGGTGTTTCGATTTACAAAAGCAGTTAATTATGAAAATCGGTGGCGGTGCTTGCTCATCTGCAACATACGTATTTTTAAAACAAACTTCAGTTCGCTAGGACGGCGTATTTAGCTATGCTCCATGGTGTTTCGATGTCTTAAGGAAAAATGTTCCTTCGAGAACAGTGCCAGGTTGGTAGCGATGAAAATCTGAATAAGACAGTTTCCGAAGGTTTTTAGTTTCGGCATCCGTAATGTTTTAGAATAGCTGAATATGTTGCTAGTCGTGAATTACCTTTCTTCCGATTTCCTTGGTTCTGAGAACTTACGGAGTTCAAATTTTCACTGGATGATACCTAAAGATTGATTAGGGGTCTTCTCTCAGGCTGTAAGAAAGGTTTTCCTCGTAAAACAACGTTGCGCTATGTTTTCAAAAACACATATCTGATTTATGTAGATTTGAACACGAAAATCTCAGCACTCTAACATGAAGACATTGTTTACACTTTGAATTCCTTTGTCCCGATATCAGTTGTTAGTCGATCACATAATATTCTATGTTTGGCTGTAAACGGCTGAAAATGAGATAAACGTTTTGAGAAAATCATCAGAAAGGTTTTCTTTCGAGCAAGGCATTTCCAATCCTACTAACACACCTCTCTGGTTACGAGAACCGTACTTCCGCAAAAATAGGGGGCGATTGTTTGCAGTTCACTGACTCAAACGATTTTAAAATAACATTCAAATTTAGACTACACTTGTTTTGATTAATTGATCGGAGGAGATTGCGATCTATATTTTACAAAAGATCAATGGGACGTAAAGCTCTTTTAGTTTCATAGACTCAGACAAACACATTTCGGTCCGCCATAGACTACAGGGCAGTAATAGAGAAACGAAGACGCTTGCATTTTTCGAGAAGCGTTACTATTGACATCGGTTAGCAATCATCGAAAACTACAATAAATGAAGTATTTAAAATGTCTAAAACTACCGTCTTAGGATTTATAGAAAGCTAACCGAATGAATTTTCGAAGTTTAAGATGTATGAAATCGAATTTATGCGCTGACGACGCGAAGTCTAAACACAACCGGATGACCGAAGTTCGAACCAATTTCGTAAACAGAAATATTTCTTTCGCATCTTAGTTCTTATTTGACAGAATAATATAATTTTTAACCTTTATTTTCGTGCTACAATCAGGATTTTAGGACAATCCTAGCAAGAGATATGATTTTTTAAAGATTTCGCCTGCGAGATTTCATGTTGCGCGAATTACGCAACAAATGAATAGTGCTTCACGTCGACTCAAGCGCACTCAAATTGATGACGAGAAAACATTTTACTGAGTTTCTGGCCATAGATATTCTATTAGTGGGATAAATAAACTTTATAATGATAATTTTCTTATTTTCATATGATAACTATGTCGAGAGATATGATTTTTCAAAGGTTCGGTTACAAGTTCAGGGCACTTGCATATTTTCACAAGAACTGAACTTGCATTTGTCGAGGAAAACAAACGTTTCAATTTACGTAAGATGACAAAGGAAACGCCATTAAGGTTTACGTAAAAAAGAGGATTAACATAACACACCTCTTTGGAACACCACTACAAATATGGTTACCTAGTGAGATTATTGTCAAAAACCTTATTTTAATCCAGTTATAATTAAAAAAATATTGACTTACATCTTTGCCGAAATAGTTTCACAAAATATGGAAAAACAAACACAACCCTCTACAATAATACTATGTACCTTTAATTACTTGGGCTTCCCACAGGGAGACCAAGTTGAAAATTGCCCTTGCTTTTTTTTTTCCCTTATTCTGGTCAATCTCGTTCCCAGAGCCCTCGTTACCATTGTCCAGCGGAGCGGGAAACGAGAGACTCTAGGATAAAGCGTTTCCGGATAACAAGATCCTTGTTATGGGTTTAACTGCGCAGGCGTGAGCATCTTGACAAAATGGCGACGAATGCAGAGAAAGTATTCGACGATGGAATTGAATTTTCTGTTACAAAATAAGGAAATCCTAACCTAGAATTGAAAAAGGAGCAGTACGATGAGATTGGGGCCATTAGTCCGGAGAAAAGGGATGTACCAGACTGTGTCGCCAACGGCTTTTGGCAAATCGCTCTGTTGCAAACTTGAAACATATTGAAAGTGAAGGTAAATAGAAAGACTCGATAGTCATCATTGCGTCGCTGTTAAATGCAATGATCCGGGATCAGTTGCAGAAGTTAAAAGGTTGTGTGTATGTCTGTGTTTCCAAAAAAGTATAGTGGAAGACGAAGGAGAGCAGAAGGTTACGGTCCCTAAAGATGTTAACAAATGTAGATTGCCGAGGTTTTTGTGGACAACAAAACCGTAGCGAAGATGTTAGGAATTTCAGAGGCGAGTGCGAGCGATAGTCATAGATGAGGCTCATTTGGTTCTACAATGGTATTTATATATTTTATTTAAAATATAAGAATGTTGTTTAGAATGTTGTTGAGTTATCTTTTATTTCATTAGTCTGCATTAATCAATGTAGGCCTCAGAATAAAGTTATCATTTAATTCACATTTCTTGATTATTCTGTATTCGATACATTCTATAAAAGTAGCCCTTTTTCACCCCTGGGGAAAAGGAATTAATCTAAGCTAATATAAACTCTATAAACAATCAATGGTGGCTTTTGCTATATTATAGACAGTCCCTTGATGAGCAATCCGGCTTAGTCACTTGCATATTCCGTCCAGGATCTAGATGTTTGCTGTTAGCTCAAACTCTAGTCCTACTGAAAAAATACATTTGGTTTTGGATAGCAAATATATGTCATTCAGGGTTTCCCTGTACAATGTTAGTATGATGACCCGGATGTTAGAAAAACCGATAATTTAACATTTTGCAAGGGTTGTGTAATTTTTTATCTGCTTCAATAGACTGCCTTAACACCTGCATGGAACACCTCTTGAAATCACCACTGTTACTGGAAATGTTTTGTAGTATATCAGTCTCTTGGTTACGCTTAAACATTGTAACAAATCACCCTTGAGTAACCAATAGTGGGTGAGGTGCATGCCTGTGAATGAACTAAGTGAATTAACAAATACTTTTGTTTTCTGTTCTAAGATGCTCATTTAAGCCAGCTTAAGGGAAGATTGGGGTTTTGTCCAATTTGTTCCTGTAGTTCTATTCACCCAATTTAAGGCGCTACTTAAGACACACCTTTTTACTATGGCATTCGCTCCTGATTGATTTTTTGATTTTTCTATTTTAAGTAGTTTTATATACATTTTTTTTTATTTTTACATTTTACATTTTATTATATATTTTTACTTTTAATCATAACTTATTATAATCGAAGTAATACTCCTATTGTTAAAATACATATTGTGCTTTTGTAATTATTGTAATGCGCATTTGATCATCTTGTCATGGAAAATGCGCAATATAAGCGAATAAATTATTATTATATTATTATTCCCTGCAGTACCAGTTCTGGCCCTCACAGGAACTGCCACAAGAGCCACCAAGGGTGGTATAATAGATTCCCTGGGGCTCTCTGATCCAGTTATTGTTGAATCAAACCCAAACAGGGCAAACCTATATTATGCGTATCATGTTCGCCCCCAATAGAGGAGATGGGAAACTTGAATCAATTTCACAACCCATTGTTGTTGAACTGAAAGCTAAAAATAATCAAATGCCACTTATCTTAATTTATGGGAATCTGGTAACTGGTGCTGAATGTTTCCTTTACTTCACCAACAGTATGGGTAATTAAAAAGATCAGTACTACCCTTCTACTGCACTGCCTTTGGCAAAAAAAACAACAACAAAAAACCAGGCTTTTCAGCCAGTACCATGCACAGTACCCTGAGCATGAACAAAATCTCATTGTTGAAGAATTAGTGAAGGAAACATGTATCCACCGCATACTTTTTGTGACCATTGCATTCGACCTTAAGATCGACTGTAACAACATCAGACGAGTAATCCACATTGGAGTCCCCCACACAATGGAGGATTACTGCCAGGAAGGTAGGCCGGGCGGGAAGAGATGGTCTCTCAGCCAGGGCAGATATCTTTTAAAACTCCTACTGAACAATATCTCCAAATCAGAAAAAACATGTCTGATGAAATGGGGAACTTTGTGCAATAAAAACAGTGCAAAGGGAAAATGATTCTCAGCAATTTTGACCATGATGTCCTCAACAATCATGATCCTGCCCATGTGCTGTGACTTTCACAGTCGTCAGTGCAGGTGTAATGACTGTGAGTTTGCACAAGCACTTGCAGACATAGTCGTTGACATTCCCCAGGAGCAACCAAGCGCTCTTCATCTTCTCCAGGATCAATCAGGTGAAGAGCTGAAGGAAACTATCTTTGATGCTGAAGTCAAGACCCAAATCAAAATGTTCCTTATTCAATACCGAGTCAACCTACAACGACAACTAGGCAGGAGTACTGTAGGTAGTGTGGGTCTTTCAAGTGGATTTTCTTTTTAATTGATTGATTTAGTCCTACAACACTTAACTAACACAATTAACTTCTGTTGAAAAGGTGCAAACCATCTTACCTGTCTATAGCCATGAGATTGCTACAGATATTTTCTGTATTATTCAGAAGAACACCTCTGGCAACCTTGAATAATTATGGTAGAAATGATTGACCATGAAATTCTAATTTTAAGGCCTGACCTTTAGGCTTATATTTGTAGGACTTTATTGTGCACAGCCAGAGTGTTTGGGGGGGGGGAGGGGGGGAGGGGGGGGGGTTAAGATATGTAGCTATCTCTGACAGTCCTTGGTTGTGCTTGGCAGATTAAAAGAATGATATTGTGATATATTTGGGAGAGGGGGCTTGTAATTCAAATTTTATAGACAATTGTGAACTTGTTTGAGGATGTTTGGGTTCCATTTTAACATGCAATCTTTAGCAAACCAGTGCAGACAAACATACATGAATGCATAGCACCTTTTGTTTAGCATGCTCCCCTTTCCCCACTTGTCAATGTTGACTTAGAGGTTTAATGTAAATGTTATAGTCTAAAACTGGAAATGATTAGAAACTAGTTTGATTTCTTTTTTTCTTTGTTTTTTTTTTGTCAAATATTATCATAAAATGACATAAAGGAAAACAAAATACAAGAATTTTGAGCCATTTCATTCAGGTACCTCAAAGGAAACAATATAATAAGCAATTATTGGATGAGGTTGAGCATGATAGCGAGAATTATCAAGGCCGAGGTTTGTGTTATCTGCCGAAGCCGAAGGCTGAGGCGGATAACACAAACCGAGGCCTTGATAATTTCGCTATCATGCGAAAACCGAATCCAATAATTGTTTTATTATACAATTATAAATGTACAAGCGTTGAGACATTTCACAGAACAACAACAAAGTAAGCCACGCAATGACACGTTTCAGTGTAAACATCTTTATTAATGACAGCCGTGAATAACGTGTAAAGCGGAATTCAAAAGGTTTACAGAAAGGATTTAAGCTTAAAACATCTGAAAACGTTTCAGGAAAAACTGAATCGAACTGAAACTTTTGAACAAAATTCTAAAGTTAAGTTGTACGGTCTTATGAAAAATGTTCCCGATTTGCGTTTAATGAATGTTGACATTACAGTTGAAGAAATTAAAATTTTTCGTTATCTCTGAATGAGAGCTCTGTACAATAAATTCCTCTTGAGAAAGGCTAATAACAGGAGATAACTGGTGCGGATTAATAGCCACTTCCTCACCTCTCACCTCGCACTCTGTCGTCAGGGTTTCCGGCATTTTTCTCTTGGTTGAAATGTCAGTCCTGCTATAGCTCCGAATGCTGGATTCATTTCTGTGCCCGCTCACCGCCATGATATGCCTTGCTTCGAACCCGGACTTGTCCAGGATTGTAACCGCCGTTGCCCTGATCGAGTGATTGGTGTAACACTTTGAAAGTTTGGCTTCTCGAGAGATCCTTTTCATTTTTTCACCGAGCAAACGCTCTCCGACAACCATGTTATCGTACCACACTTGATCAGATATGCCGGCGTTTTTCTTCGGCCGCTGAAACAAAAATTCGTTTGAGGGATTCAGGTGCTGTATGTACCGTTCAAATGAAGCCACAGGACAGTGTGGTCCTGGTTTCTCGAACATCACGCCTCCTTCAAATCCTTCATCATTTTCTCGTCGGTTCTTTGTGAGTTCATCTGTTGTTTTGCACACATATTTTGCACCTTTGCCATCCGTGCTGAATGAAAAATCAGCTTTTTTGAGTTCACGAAGATTCTGCCTTCCTCGGCGACAAAAGTACAACATAACCTCGAAAAAAACTTTGTTTTGAAGCGTTTCCGGGCTGTTTTGGTTAAAAACATCGCTTTCGTACAGCTTTTTAAGATCTTCTTCGCAGATCGGTGGCGTGTGTTCGACTTTGGCGAGCCCTTGTCGTTTTAGTTCAACGCACTTGGCGCCAAAAACTTTGTTTGCCTCGGTAAATGCTGGATCGTTTATTATATCGAAGCCAAGAGTCGCCTTGAAGTGTCTGCCCAGTCCAAATCTCAGGCTGTTGATAGTGCTTTTGGAATAAGAAGTTCCATCGACTTTTCTAGCTTCGGCATAAAATAGTTTGAGAACGTTACTGATGCCATCTTTGGTTTGCGGTTTGGGAACTTTCTTCTCCTTCAAATACTGCTGTAAAACTCTAAGAGCTGTCTTGGTAGCTCGTTTGGTGTTCTTTGCGTCCTTGTCGTCAACAAGGCGTCCTAAATCCGCTTCTGAGACTGACGCGAATCTTGGAGCGGACTCCGCCATGACACCGCCGGCTAGCTTGTCAGGTGACGAAAACCATTGTCTGCAAAAACGCGTCATACCTACATGCATAAACGCCAGTGTCTGTAGATGTGACGCGATGACACAGCGCCATCCAGAATTAGCGGGGTGCTTTTAGCCAATCAAAATTGAGATAGCATCAGCATTGTATAATAATTATTTTTATTAAACATTCAAAATAAGTATCACTATGTGGACAGTCCATCAAAATCCTTGTCTCAAACAACTATATAAACAGTGCATAGTTAGGTGCTGGGTACTCTGTACACATCACTGCTTCATATACTAGGATCTTGCATCCAAACAAAGCTTGAACAGATAGAATTGCAGCCTGTTAAACCAATTTTTGTGTAATACCATGCATTAAGCAACATTTAACTATATATGAGCACTGACAACAAGGATAATATAATTATTCCGTTGCTGATCAAGCTCGGTCTTACTCATCAGAAAGTTGACATTATCAAAGTCCTTAATGTCGGTTACAATTGGCTGTGAATCATCAAGTTGGCTGGTTAGAACTCTCTCAAATGTGACAAACTGAGCGATCTAATGCATTTCAGAGTTGCGATGGTTGCGAAGAATTATGTTGGCCAGAATTCCGAAATCGAAGTTCTCAAATACAACCTTCGTCTCTTGGCCAGACTTTTGTCTTAATTATCGAGGACAGATTTAATTTTCATTCGGCCTGCTCAACGTGATCGCGTTTACCTGGCTTGGCTTCCCGTTGCTCTGCTAGAAATTTCTACAAATTCTCCGGAGAAACGCGTCGCCGTCACAATACTTTAGACCCGTTACACTCTCTATAAGACTTAATAGATTCTCACTCTCTGCTTTGGCTCCAAACAAATCAATCGGGTGGTTTGCGAAGCCAGAAATCGGCCTGATCTTTTCCGCCATTTTGTTGTTTGTTCCCAGCCCCGTCAGAGCCGAAAACGGTTACGCATGCTCAGATATTCAGCCAATGAGAATGCGATCCGAAACGCTTTATCCCAGAGTCTCTCGTTTCCCGCTCCGCTGGACAAGGGTAACGAGGGCTCTGGGAACGAGATTGCATTCTGGTCTCAAATCGCCGTCTGGGCCTTAAAACGCACGCGCAGGTATCTTGTCGCTGCATGGGTTTGCAAGGGTCGGACATTTATTTAGTCGCCGATTTTCGCGTTTTCCGAAGGAAAACACAACTTTTTCGAAGTGATACATCGAAAGAAGAACTACGAA
This sequence comes from Pavona decussata, assembly GCF_977016875.1. Lineage (NCBI taxonomy): Eukaryota > Metazoa > Cnidaria > Anthozoa > Scleractinia > Agariciidae > Pavona > Pavona decussata. The sequence goes on along the minus strand of NW_028145475.1, from coordinate 779,372 downwards.
GGAATACTCAACAGTTTCGATAGCGGAAATCCGAGAAATAACGGCGAAAAAACTGTGCTTCAAGTACAAATAATAATTTGTACTGAAATACTATTCTAATTGACCGATTCTTTATATTCTGAACAGTTTTTGCGAAAATTTGAAAAACGTGCCACGCACGGGTTGATAAATTCGCTTCGAAATGGACTGGTAGTTCTTCAAATCGCTTTTGCGTCTCTCGTTTGGCATTTAGAATTATAAGCGTTTCTTTCTTAGGCGTAAACAAAGACTTTTCTGAATAAATTTTTCCTTTAGTAAAGCATTCTGTCTGTTTTTCTTTCTAGTTTAATTGACAAAACGTGACAACTGCGTAATCTTGCGTAAACAAACACATGCACTCGAGACGGATCAAATTTTGCCTATGTGACGCGGGACAAATTTCATCGATTAATGGGTTAAAGATACTGACAAAGAGAAATTCCCACGAAACACCAATTTCAATCAGAATTCCCTTTTTTCAAAAAACAAAAACTTTTGCGAGGGGGGGGGGGGGGGGGGCATGAAGCCAACACAAGATATCCCTGCCCGCTTTGCTAAATCCTGTTGGCCAGATAGATGCAAATTTAGACCAGGAATATACATTGCTTACAATATACTTGCTTGTACTATGCTTGAGCTGTAAAACAATCGACAAATGACAACTGAGATTTTATCACGTCAACTTTCTGGCGTATGCCAGGAACAACAACAACAACAACAAGCTTTATTTGCATGACTATAACAAATACAGTATTGCAAATTAAAGCTATTCTCAGCGGTCTCACCTCTCACGTATAAAAGGAGATGAGACAAAGTGAACAATGCCATTCTGTCGATCAAGCGAAAGAGCATAGTTCAAAATGGCGGACCCTGCTGTACAAGTCCCGGCGCAGGAAAACCTTCCAGCAGCTCAAGCGGCCGCGGTTGTTCAACCACCACCACCGCCTCCGCCTCCACCAAACGCAGAAGAACCTCCTCAAAACGCCGCTGGAGAACAAGTCACTTTGGAGGTTTGTTCAATTTTTGTTTTACTCCAGTATCGTACACGTGTTCTTGCACTTCGTATTCCCGTGGCAGCTTTAAGTCTGTTTTCAGCTCAAGTCATGCCCTGCTTTAAACGTGTAGCTTTGTAGCTCTGCGGGCAATTTTCTCTTTACCCCCCAGTTTATTTTACGCCCTGCTTCTGAACGTGCGACCTTCGTTGCTTTGCGGGCATGTTTACAATTCATGTTGCGCCCTGGCTTGGCGGGCAATTTAAAATTCACTTCGCAATTATGTTGTGCCCTGCTGATAACGTGTACTTGGTTGCTTTGCGGGCAGTTTTAACTCTGTTTACAATTCATGTTCCGCCCTGCTTCAAACGTGTAACTTTTTAGCTTTGCGGGCCGTTTGAAACTGACTTCGTAATTATTGTTGCGCCCTGCTTCAAACGTGTAGCTTTTTAGCTTTGCGGGCAATTTGAAATTGACTTCGTAATTATTGTTACGCCCTGCTTCAAACGTGTAGCTTTTTAGCTTTGCGGGCAATTTGAAATTGACTTCGTAATTATTGTTACGCCCTGCTTCAAACGTGTAGTTTTTTAGCTTTGCGGGCAGTTTGAAATTGACTTCGTAATTATTGTTACGCCCTGCTTATAACATGTAGCTTTTAGCTTTGCGGGCAATTTGAAATTGACTTCGTAATTATTGTTACGCCCTGCTGATAATGTGTTTACAATTCATGTTGCGCCCTGCTTCAAAACGAGTAGCTTTTAGCTTTGCGGGCGGCTTTAGATTGACTTTCTAATTAATTTTTTGCCCTGCTTCAACACGTATAGTTTTGTAGTTTTGCGGGCTACTTTAAGTCGACTTACTACTTTCTGAATTTTATTTATATGCGCTATTTTTGCCGATTATGTGTACATTCTAATTCTCGGTTAGCTTCAAAAGCTTTTCAATTTTGTTGACCTCAAAACATACTTCAGCAGAGAACTAGTTATTATCTTTGTGCGATCTTTGTCGATTATTCTCACTCTTCATTTTTTAATTGTCTTAATTTGCCATTTCTGAGTGCTTGTTTGCCACATTGTTCTACTTGAATTGTTTATTTTCGTATTGTTCTGTTAATTGTTATATTTGCACTCCGACTTTGTCGGAACAAAAGATTCCCTGCCGCTTTACCGGGTCTTATCACAATGCTTGTACTCATTTACGAATGTTTTGTATCGCCGCTAAGCGGTATGAAATTACACTTCGCGATACATCTGTCTATTTCATTTTCTCATTCAGGCTTTGCAAGAAAGAATTAAATTTTTGGAAAATGCCCAAGGGACCTCCATTCAGGCTTTAAAGAATCGCATTACCCATTATGGTAGTCGCCGCCTGGAGGACTTCGACAAATACGAGGCCTTGCGCCTCGCGGAGGAGCTCGTCTCCGTAGCGAAGACAACTGGTGATGATAAGGCCGCCAGCTTTGACATCATAGCGGCCACCCTAAGAGAGAAAATACACGTGCCGAAAGAGCAGTTTAAAGCTTACTTTTTGGCTCTTCTCGCGGACAAGGAATTTACAAGAATCTTTGACACAATCTCCAAGGTCGACAAGTTGTTTAGACGTCCCTCGCCTTACTCGCGTCCTCAGGCCAGAGGCAGTCAGAGGTTCTCGTCACACCCTCGAGTGACCTGCTACAGATGTGGTACGCCCGGACACAAGTCTACGCAATGTTTTAAGCGGTCTCCGACGACCCGCTATTTTTCTTCAGGCGGTCCAGGTCACAACCAGCCTCGACCGACATCTCAGTAGCAGAATCTGCCCGATCCTCATTTTGTATGCGTTTTAGTACTATTAAAGTCAAATGAACACTATTGCATCACAATGTTTGTTTATTCATATACATTATACCCACCCCCCCAGGGTTTTATTAACATATTATTACTTACATATTTTACGACTCGCTACGCTGTTCATAGATGTGGGAACCAATTATCTCTTTTCGATCGCACCCTTCCCCCCTCGGGTGGCATTCTCAAAGGGAAGCTCACTTTCCCTCTCGGATTACCGGGGCTGAGTTTGCCATTCCTTGGGCCCTAATTTATTTCCAAGTTCTTTTTATTTTCCTTTTAGCTGTCAGACCCTTGCTTTCACGATTGGGAAAAGCATCCCGGTTTCAAGCCTAACGCAGTTGGTATGAATAAGTTACAGTGGATAAGCATCGATGGTTCTGTTGTTGATGAGGCCCAAGGGATGGCAAACAATTCCCACATCTCTGATGAGGATATCGCCCTCGTGTTGCAGGGAAATTCATTAGCGGATATGTCTCGCCTTGTTTTCCGCGATCCAGATCACTTCCTAGCAGGGGAACTCCATCGCCATGCACCGCAATGGAATGCTTTATTAAATGATATGAACGATGAGCGCTTCTCTGAAGTCCGTGATTGGATTACTAACGGTGTAGACGTAACGAAGTTCTTTAGACCGTTTAAGGGTAGTTACAAGGGAAGGAATTACGAGTGTGGTAGTCCACCGCCTTGCGTTTTTCCCAACCACCTGTCGTGCAAACCTTTTGCCTCGTTTATTTCTGATACGCTCCTGGACCGTTTGCGTTCCGGTGCTATTTCTTTGTGGGGCAAAGTCGGAGAATGCACCCCACCCCACCTTATTATGCCCCTCACTGTCGAGCCTAGCAAGCCGCGTCTCTGCAACGACGATAGATTTCTTAATCTGTGGATCGAAGACCGTCCGTTTGCCTTGGATAGCGTCCAACACTTGCCTAAGTATGTCAATAAAGGATTTTACCAAACAGTGTGCGACGACAAGTCAGGATATGACCACATCAAACTTCACCCCAGCAGTCGAACTTACTTTGGCTTCCAGTGGGGAGGTTGGTATTTTGTGAGTGAATGTATTCCTTTTGGCTGGAAATCCTCGGCCTATATATATCATACGACTGGTCTAGTTGCGTCACACAGACTTCGTTCATGGAACATTCCCTCTTCTTTGTACATTGACGACCGCCATAATGGCCAACTGTCATTTCCAGGTGGCATTTTACCAGCCGCCTATCAAGCCCTCGCCTCAAGGGATGAAGTGAATTTTGCTCTGGCCGTCGCGGGTATTTTTCTCACGTGCTACATCTTAATTTCCCTCGGCTACTTTATCGGTCTGGCGAAGTCTCACCTTACCCCGAAAAAACAGGTGCCATACCTTGGTTTCGGTATCGATTCTGAGCTACAGGCGTTTACCTTGTTACCCCATAAAAAAGAAAAGCTTCTTCGTCTCATCAAAGAAACGTTGGCTCGCGATAACCTGGACCTACTAACCTTGCAAAGGCTCAGCGGTAAATGCGTGTCCATGAGCTTGGCAGTTCCGGGCGCAAGGCTTTATGTTAATGAAATAAACCTAGCTGTGTCTCGCGCCACGCGTTCTGCTCGACCTGTAAAGATGTCTGCCGCTCTAAAGAATGAAATTCAGCACTGGCTATTCCTTGAGACCTGGGACGGTTTTCTTCCCTGGCGGTCTGAGAAACACACACATGTCAGGCTGTTCTCCGACTCATCTCGCTTCGCTTGGGGAGGTGCACTGAGTCCGGGTGCCATTGAGGCGAACGTTTATGATTACTGGGACGCCTCAACAATACAAGCCGATATCGCCACTAAGGAGACCTTAGCGCTCAATAATGTCCTTGAATCATTCGCTGATACCATCAAAAACTCGTGGGTCGACGCCTTCGTCGACAGCATGGCTCTAGTCCGTTCATGGAATCGACAGGGCTCTCGTTCTCAATCGCTTTCTAGCGCCTTGAAGAAATTATTCAACACAATGACGAAACTCAACATCGATTTGCACCTTACTTTTGTGCCTAGTTCTCAGAACCAAGCCGACTTCCCCTCGCGACGCCTTAGCCTACAGGATGCCAAATTGTGCCCATCCCTATGGACAGTAGTACAAGAGTGGTATGGCGGCGAAAATGGGCACTCTGTCGATCTAATGGCACACCCTTCAAACGCCCAATCCGACTTGTCAGGTGCCAAGTTACCTTTCTTCTCTGAAAACCCTCTGCCGGGATCCCTGGGAGTGAACGTGTTCGCGCAATCGCCCGATCTGTACGATCCGTTTGTATTCAAGAACCCATACGCCTTTCCCCCGATCTGCCTAATACCTCATGTTATCAAGTATATGAGAAGCCTGCAATTATCCTACACTATCGTAGTACCAGACGTATGCCCAAGGCATTTTTGGTGGCCCTTGTTAACGTCTACATGTTCTTCCCGATACCTGCTGGCCGTTGCCGGATCCGTTGGAGCGCTCCTCACTCCCTCTAAACACGGGTTTTCAAACAATTGGCCTATCCCATGGGATCTCTGGGTGTTCCGCATCGGATAAGCAAGTAGTAGCTCTTGGTTAGCGCACGAGCCAAACAAAGAACACTTAGCTATCTTTAAATTTGCCAATTCTCCCATTAATTTAGCTCCATCCATTACTTCAGTGAAATCAATGTTGTCAATAAATCATTGTTTTCCAGTATACATCTGTTGACAGTTGTTTTATAGCTTCATTTATACATTTATGTCAAAACAAATCTAAAGGATAAAGAAGGAACTGTTTGTTTTACTTTCATATCCTTTAGGACTTACCTCCAGCCGTTCGAGCGTTTGTTCCAGCCGTGTCATGTCCTTCGTGCAGCCACCCCAACGACAAGCTGTTCTTTTTCTGCCAAATGTGCGGCTACAGGAGGAAAACAGTCTCCCCAAGTGTCCCGAGCCCTAAACTCTCAGTCGACCTTCAAGCGATAGATAACCGTTTGGAACTCCTAAATAATGCCTCCCTTCAATCGTCATACTCAAAACAGAAGTGCTCACTTCGTACGGAGTTTGAAACTTTCTTGGCGTCCCTTCCGAATAGTAAAACCATCCTTTCGGCAAGCCCCACTGACATCTCTCGGTTCTTGGTCTGGAAAGACCGACATGGCAAAACCATAGTACATAGTAATGGGTGTCCCGATTCCCACCTTCAAAACGCAGCTAAGTGTAAATGTCCTAAACGCCTGGCATTCAAGACAATCGACTCCTACATTGGAAAACTGCGAGCCATTTTTAAGGAAACCGGGCGCTGTGGAGAGTGGAACTCCCTGCTAGGTCTGGGTAACCCCGCCGCTTCACTCGAGGTGCAAAAATATCTTAAGGCGTCAACTGAGGAACAATTACGAGCCCGCATCACGCCAAAGCAAGCAGTTCCCCTATTTTTGTCCAAATTGTTGCTTCTGGCCCGTTTTTTAAATCGGAAAATTGCGGAGCGCTCGGTTAGTCCTTCTGGTCTGTTTGTATTGACGCGGGACCAAGCGTTTTTCAAAACGTTATTCTTTAGCGGTGATCGTGGTTCAGATCTTGGCATGGTGAAAACAGAAGAGATCCTGCGTTTCCCCCAGGACAATGGGCTGTTGTTCAACCACGTATGGGGAAAAACCCTGAGGGATGGCGTCTCTAACGTCTTCGGGATTCGGAGACACCCTAACCCTGAGTTGTGTCCAGTTAAAGCTATTGAGACATATGTAGCCGTGGCTTCCGAGTTACGCGTTTCTGTGACAAATGGTTACTTGTTTCGACCAACTAATCCCCAAGGTCATATTGTGAACAAACCATTTTCAAGTTCTTCAGCAGAAGCTCGTTTAAAGCTGTATTTGAAAGAAGCTAAGATCGATGAGGGAGAAACGCTACACAGCTTCCGTTCGGGCTCAGCCATATCTGGCTCCCAGTTGGCGGACATAATGTCTCATGTAGGATGGAATAACAAAGAAACTGCTCTCTACTACATGAAACTAGCGGAGGTGCTTCGTTTGGATAGTCCCTCTCATTTGCTATCCGCGGACTCTTCCGCGACAGCCGCCCTAACAGAGAACTACATGGAGCTTAACCGTCTAAAAAACTTTATATCCGCTTTTCCGCACGTTTAATTCTTAACCTTGTTACATCTCGTTTAAAACACTTTACGAATTTTTAGGATGGGGCACCTTGAGTTTGGGATTCTGAGAACGGGATTTCCTTATGGTCCAGTGGTTTGGGACTTTAGGACACTCTGTAACATAGAGACTGTCGGTGCCCAATCTCAACATAGCGTGAGAGAGAGAACGTTGAGAATAAAGTACTATTCTCAGCGGTCTCACCTCTCACGTATAAAAGGAGATGAGACAAAGTGAACAATGCCATTCTGTCGATCAAGCGAAGTGTTGTAGTATAAAATGCAGCACACGGTATCCCTTGCCCTGACGTTCTCTCTTTCACCAGCCATCAAGTTTCGTCCTGCGTTTGATTTTCCCTACCCAAACCCTCCCCTTTCCTCTTCAGAACATTCATCAACAGGACGAGACTGTCGGTGCCCAATCTCAACATAGCGTGAGAGAGAGAACGTTGAGAATAAAGTACTATTCATAGCTAATTATTGATTCGTTAACAATTCTTAAGATAACTTAAAATAAAATAAAATAAAATAAAATAAAATAAAATAAAGTAACTGAAGTCTTTGCTTATTTTAAACTTTTCATACAGTAGAAGTAATCATTCCGGAGAGAAGTTTATCTCTCAATTCGAAGCACGAGGAAACAAATGAAATTAATTGAGTGTTTATAAAATAGTCTGTTGAGTTCATTATATGCGATAGTAAAGTTTCTTTTACTAATAGTCGTGTAAATGGAAGGCTAGGTTCTATTTTAGAGAAGAACATATCTCTTAAAGAAGAGTAACTTGGGCAATCTAATAAAAAATAAATTTCGTCTTCAATGGTTTTACGGTTGCAAACACACCCTTTCATTACGGGGTATGTTGTCGTATCTTCCTGTTTCAATCAAAAGCTTGTGGCTGCTTATTCTTAGTTTCACTAATGCTTTCCTAAAAGCGTTTTTCCTTGTGAGATCTAGGAAAGCAGAGGGGCCAAAAGTTTTTTTTGATTGTGTAATAAAAGCTGAGTTTTTGTGAGTGTTGAAGGGTTTGGTGCCAATAAGAGATATATTTCTTTTTCATAAGATCTATGTATTGTTTGATGTTATTTTCATTCAATGTGTAATAATTAAAGTTGGGGAAATTATAATATTCACTCATCTTCATGAGACTGGAGTAAAAGCTAGTTTGACCGCTACAATGAAGGTCAACAGATATTTTTAGGGATTGTTTTGCTATAGAATGTTCATCCTTTCCTTGGAGGTAGTGTACGTAATTAAGTATCTTTTATTTATGTCAACGATTAGAGGAAATCTGCCAAGTTCAGCTCTACATGCAACGTTGGATGACTTATTATGTACTTCTAAATAGCGTTTAAATGTAAATGTGTTTTTTCAATTCTGGAGCCTTCCCACGACTTAAAATCTGATTTAACAGGAAAGAAGCCCAAGTTCACGCACATATGCGTCTTGTTTAAAGAGAAATAGCCGTTGAGTACTGTGCTTTCTTATTTCTCTTTCCTTATTGTTTGTTCTGTCTCTTCGAGATTTCAAGCTTTCAAAAAGGTCTGTAGGTTTGTCACGTAAGGTTTTATAAATCGTTCGGATTTGTTTTCAAAGAAGAAGAAGAAGAAGAAGAAGAAGAAGAAGAAAAAAGAAGAAAAAAGGGAAAAAGCAAAAGGTGGGTAAGGAGAGGGAGAAGACGAAGAAGATGGTGGAGGTGGTTGGCGTGAATTTTCAGGCAGTTCCATAGGTCGAATTGCATTGCGCATCCTTGCCACAAAACAAAGTGGATTTTCTAGAAACTCGAATTTGCCAACTGTAGCACCTGACGAGGATATACAGCTGTTTCGACAACGGTTGTCCAAAAAAACAACAACAACAACAACAACAACAACAACAACAACAACAAAAAAAAAAGCGTAAAAGCGTACGCGATAATCCGAAAGGTAGTCTGGGAAATACCCAATAAATTTCAATAAATTAGTGCAAGTTTGAAAAGAATTGCATGGCAGCTATTACTTCGAACGAATCACCGCCTTTAAAGATTCTCTTTCAAACATCAAAAAAGGACGCTATACTTGGAATTTACCACAAACTTTGGCTTTTTCATATTCGCGGATCTGATACGGTAAAACTTACATAGAAGAAAACGCAGGTAGTGGAGGAAACGCAGACGGTGGAAAATCACAGATGGCGGAAAAACGCAGACGGTGTAAAAACGCAGGTGGTGGACAAAACGCAGACGGCGACAAAATTTTAGGGATTGAAGAAACCGCGCACAAGGAAGAAGGTGCAGAAAGTGGAGAAATCGCAAACAAGTTGAGAAAACTGGGAAGGCGGAAAAAACTTACACGTAAGAAAATGCAGATGGTGGAGAAAACTGGACCTGGGTTGATCATTTCTCGAGCTCCTTCGTGAGGATCAATATACATAGTAAGCGATTCCAGGGACTTTTATTGCTCATTTCTTGGTACATAATTCATGTGGGAATGCCATATATGCATCCGACTATTGCCGAGTATACACTCAATTGCAAAAACGTCGACACCTAAAAAGCATAAACCGTAAACAAGAGAGTCTCTTGCCGTGAACGATGAGACCCAACGGATTTGTGGATAGTGTTTAAACAATAACCTCATTTTCCGATAATCAATAATTTACCATTCTCATTCTTTGCAATAAAAAATACAGTGCTGACATAATTCTTCCGAATAATTTTCTACCAAATATTGCTTAAGTTCACTGCCTGTTTTGAACTTAGGCAAATTGCGAATTGTATATCACCCAAATTGGCCCTTGTTGGCCAACTTGGACATTTTGAGGAAAGCTTGGACAGTTTCCATCATTCACTACGTGCAACTAATTTTGATCATCAACCGTCGCACGAGAATAAAATATTATACAAATAAATTTAGTACACTTATACCCACAAATCCGTTGGGTCTCATCTTTCACGGTTTATGCTTTTAAGGTGTCAAAGTTTTAGCAATCGAGTGTATACTACCCATTTCTAAATGGTAAACGGCGGTTAAAAATCCGTGAAAGTGTGCATGTAAGTGAAATCTTATGCCAAATTTTCAGTATCAACACGAAATTTGTGCTCATGTTGTCAAGCCACAAGAATAAAAGAAATGATCAACAAAGATGAGATGCTTTCATGTCTAAAAAGTTCTCCTCATAAGTACCATGAGAAAAAGATGGCGAACAGTAAGGAGACCCTGCAAGTTGATCAGTCGGCGGCGGGACGGCGGGTGATGATTGCGAGCCTAAAGGGTTACGGGTGACGCACAAACCTGTGGTTTAGATTGATTGAAATTTGGGAATGCTATTGTAACGAAGCCTAAAAAACTCAAACTGGACAGAATATCTTGGAGCAAAGACAAGAACCACAGGGAAGCCCAAGGGATAAAATTTCAGCGAATACTTAAAACGCCGTTTTCTGCTTTCCCAGGCCGTTTTTATGTCTTTACAAGGGCAAGTGAGTATGAAGGTCTCTTGACAAACGCTATCTCGGTAAGCTAAAACAGTTTGATCTGTTCGAGTGTGTTAGTTAAATGATTAAATTCGCAGACAATTTTAGCACACGGAATCTTGCCGACGGTTATCCGAGCTTCTGTCCACTTTCCGAACTCCACTGAACTAAGTTATTTTGCACTTGAAATGCCACTTTTGTTCCTTCGAAAACTAAAGGAAATATAATTTCCCTAATTTCAGCAAAACGTTGAGGCGATTTAGGTCATTTAGGCCTTTCAAACGGATCCGTACTGTAGTGATTGTTTATTGGGTTACCTGTGCAACCCATGCTGTATTGCATGTTGGGATTTAAGTGAAATACAACATGGCGGAATGAAACGTGTCTGAGTCGTTTCTGAGGAGAATCCACTTCCATTGGGGGCTAGTCTGGAGTGCAGACATTACATTGGCGACGAGGATAGCGAGAATCATCCTATCTAGCCGTATGGCGGGTCATAATATTCAACCGATGGATATTACCGGTTCCAAATCAGAGTTGAGCGAAAGATGGCGAGTGTGGCTGCGAGGTTTTACGTACTACGCAGAAGGCAAAGCGAATTTGCAAAACCCAGCGAGAAAGAAAAGCGAATTACTTTATAGGGCTGGTTCCGGAGTGCAAGATATCTTCGAAAATCTAACGATCGTTCCCCTTGCCGATGCAGGCGCGGATGATGTTTCTCAACAGAGCATTCGGGCATTAAATGCATATTTCCATGTCCAGGAAAACGCCGCTTCCGAGCGACACGTTCTACGCCAAGTACGCCAGGAGCCCGGCGAAGATGTGGACTCGTTTGTTCTCCGCCTCAGGAAACAAGCACGACACTGCGGCTATGGGGCCGAGGAGTTGATATTTGCAGTGCGGGATCAACTGTTAGAAAAACTAGCGTCTCAAGAACTACGTACCAAGTTGTTTGAGGTGCCGAACATCCAGCTGGCAGCTGCCCTCACCACAGCCAGGGCATGGGAAACGGCACGACGTCAAGCAAACCAAATTGCAGGAGGGGAGGGACAGACCAGCGTGAATTTGGTCAGGAACAACGAAAGCAAGGAAAAGTCAAGCGGGCAAGGCATAAGCAAGTGCTATGCGTGTGGGAAGCCCGGACATTTTGCTCTTGATAAGGTATGTCCTGCAAAGGGTAAAACATGTGCGAAGTGTGGCAAAAAGGGGCATTGGGCAGTATGTTGCCGATGTGAGGGCGAAAAGGGTAAGACTGGTGGAAGAGCGAGTAATAATTGGCGGTCCAGTAGTGTGAAACGTAATCCACAGCCGAGGGCTCGACAAGTTAATCAGGTTGACTATGATAGTGGAGAGGAGCCTTTTGCTTTCCCAATAAACTTTAACGGGGAAAGAGCTTGTGAAGATAACATTGTAGCAGTGACAATCAATGGTACCACTATCAGAATGCTTGTTGATTCTGGAGCACAGTCAACTGTACTTGGTGAGCGACAGTTTCATAACCTGGTGAGGAGTGGCCTACGTGTAAAGCTACAGCCAGAAGAGAGGAATCTTCGCGTTTATGGCAATGGGTCTCTAGCAGTTGTCGGTAAATTTGAGGCTACTGTCGAGTGTCATGGGCAGAAAGTGGTAGAGAACATTCTCGTAACAGAAGGAGATGGGCGTTGTCTGCTGGGTAGCTCAGCTGCTAAAAGGCTACAAGTGTTAAAAGTTGGGCCAGAGCCAGTGGGTATTTATTCCATAGGCAGTGACATTGAGAGTACTGCAAACCGCTTCCCAAAGGTGTTTTCGGGAGTTGGCAAGTTGTCAGGTTTTCAACTTAAGCTGCATATTGACCATGAAGTTACACCTGTAGCGCAGAACCCCTACCCGTTGAAGGATAAAGTCCAGAGTAAGATAGACGAACTCCTTGACCTTGACATCATTGAGAAAGTTTCCGGTCCATCAACCTGGGTCAGCCCAGCTGTGTTTGCTCCCAAGCCTAACAGAGATGACGTGCGGATATGTGTTGACATGAGTCGTGCGAATGAGGCAATTAAAAGGGAGAAATTGCCAATTCCTACTGTGGATGAGGTGCTAGAGGAAATGAATGGAAGTACGGTTTTCTCCAAGCTTGACATGAACATGGGATTCCATCAAATTGAGCTGGAAGAGGAGTCCAGGGATATCACAACATTTTCAGCTGGTGATTCATTTTACCGTTACAAGAGGCTGAGTTTTGGTATAAACAGTGCTCCTGAACAGTATCAGCATGTTGTCAGACAGACAATTGCTGACTGTCCTGGAACCACCAACATAGCTGATGACATTGTTGTACACGGAAAGACAAATGAGGAACATGACAGAAATCTCATCACATTGCTAAAGCGCTTGCAGGAGAGGAACCTCACCCTTAACAAGGATAAGTGCAAGATCGGAATGGATCAGATTGTATTCATGGGACTGCTTTTAAGTAAGCATGGTGTGGGGAAAACTGAGGAAAAGGTCAGAGCAGTGCATGAAACAAAAGCCCCCACAGGTGTTGCAGAGCTGCGGAGTTTCCTGGGACTTATCAGTTTCAGTTCGAGATTTCTTCCAAACTTTGCAACGACGGCAGAACCATTGCGGAGGTTGACACGGCAAGATAATGAGTGGCAGTGGGGAAAGGAGGAGAATGAAGCGTTTGAGGCTTTAAAGAGGCAGTTGGCCGAGGGGTCAATGATGGCTTTCTATGACAAGGATGCTCCAACTGAGGTGGTTACCGACGCGAGCCCAGTCGGACTTGGGGCTATACTGGTACAAGAGCAGCAGGGAGTGAAGAGAGCGGTCGCATTTGCAAGTCGTAGTTTAAGTGACGTTGAGCGTCGATACAGTCAGACGGAGAAGGAGGCATTAGCAGTTGTTTGGGGTTGTGAGAGGTTTAGTTTGTATCTGTCAGGGCTAGAGTCATTTCAGCTTGTTACCGACTGCAAAGCCTTGGAGGCCATCTATGTACCAAAGTCCAAACCTTCTGCCAGGGTTGAGAGATAGGTGTTGCGTCTCATGCCGTTCAAGTACACTGTGCGTCACGTACCCTCAGGCCAGAACATTGCTGATTGTCTAATTCGTTTGACAAAGATACCGGCTTCATCACACTGTGGCAGCACGACTGAGGAGTTTGTAAGAATGGTGGCAATCAGTGCAACCCCACGGGCGCTGACTACCAGGGAGATAGAGAGAGCTTCTGCTGAGGTTGAGGAACTCACAGAGATCCGCAAGTGTTGGAGGACTGGGGACTGGTCTACCGCACTGAGCCCCTACAAGTTGTTGCGGGACGAGGTTTCTGTGGTTTGGAGGCTGGTAATGAGAGGCACGCGTATTGTTGTACCGCTGAGTTTGCGTGAAAGGGTTCTAGAGTTGGCCCACGAGGGGCACCAAGGGATAGTGAAAACAAAGGATCGCCTGCGAAGTAAAGTATGGTGGCCGAGCATGAATGCTATGGTGGAAAGACATTGCAAGAAATGCCTTGGATGTCAAGCTGTGACTCCTGTTACTACCACACCTCCTGTGAAGACAACAACCATGCCAACCAAGCCTTGGAGGGACCTTGCGGTAGATTTAATGGGTCCACTACCGACAGGAGATAACCTGCATGTCACTGTTGACTATTATAGAAGATGGATCGAGGTGGATGTAATACGTAACACATGTAGCAGTAGCATAATCAAGTGCCTAGAGAAGCACTTCACCCGTCACGGCATCCCAGAGACATTAAGGACCGACAATGGGTCAAACCTAGTAAGTCACGAGATGGAAGAGTTCCTGGATGAGCTCGGAGTCAAGCATAAGGAGACTGTTCCCCAGTGGCCAAGAGCGAATGGAGAGGTAGAGCGGCAGAACAAGTCACTGCTTAAGGCGATGCGTGCGGCCCATGCTGAAGGGAAGCCATGGCAACAAGAATTACAGAAGTACCTATTAGCGTACAGGTCGACGCCCCATTCTACAACAGGTGTTAGCCCTGCGGAGCTATTGTATGGAAGGAAGATTCGGACCAAGATGCCAGAGTTTGAAAGCGTTGAGGAAGAAGAGATGCCTGGTACTATAGATCAACATGCGCGAGATCAGGATGCTGAGAGGAAACAGAGAGGTGCTGAAAGTGCAAACAAAAGAAGTGTGGAGTCTGATGTGTCAGAAGGAGACAAGGTGCTTCTAATGGGGAAGAAACAGAACAAGTTATCTGCAACGTATGATCCAGACCCATACAGTGTAGTTTCCAAGAGAGGAGATATGGTGGTCATTGAGCGAGGTGAAACTCTACTTAAAAGGAATGTGGATCATTTGAAACGGTTCATAGACCCTGCACCACAGACACCTCAGCCACAGAAAGAGGAGACATGGCCACTGGAACAGACACCAGTAAGAGAACCGGTTATCGTTACTGATCCTGAACCAGTTATTGGAAGCCCAGCAGAAGGGCCAGTGACTGAGCCTGTCACTGAACCCAGCTTGCCACAGTCTCCCATTGTTAGGATGCCAGAACAGAGTGTTGAACCCCGAAGGTCAATGCGCAGGAGAGCTGAGCCAAGCTGGCTTAAAGACTATGTTACTTAAGAGACTGAGCCAACATGGTTTCTGAAGACTATGTTGGTATTGACATTAGGACTTTGAAAAGATTCGAGATTTAGTATCATTATTTCATTAAGAAAGTTCCTCGTTGGACTCTTTGAACAATGCTTTATTGTTACAGTTCAAGTTCAGCATTATTGTAGTTTGTTTTGCATTACACCTATTGTCTTCATTTCAAATAAGGGGGAGATGTAGTGATTGTTTATTGGGTTACCTGTGCAACCCATGCTGTATTGCATGTTGGGATTAAAGTGAAATACAACATGGCGGAATGAAACGTGCCTGAGTCGTTTTTGAGGAGAATCCACTTCCATCGGGGGCTAGTCTGGAGAGCAGACATTACACGTACCAAAAGGTAACATAGAATGCTCCTGAAGCCAACACAAACGCAACTAACATAAAACACAAATAGTGGAGAAATCGCAGAGAAAGGTTGAAACGCAGAACGTAAAGAAATCGTAAAGGCGTGTTAGCAGAAAACCCAGGCAGATGGCTTTGAAAACCTATATAGTTGAGAAACAAATGATAGCGAAAACACAGACGGTGGAGATAAAGGAGAATGATTGAGAGAGGGATGGCGAGGGAACAGTGAAGCAAAACCAAGAAAGTGAAGAAAACCGAGATGGCAGGCAGCAAACGTGGAGGGTGGAGAAGCGAGGATTGTAGAGAAAACATCGACAGTGAAAGAAACGCCTGCAGAGAAGTAAACGCAGATTGTGGAGAAACCGCATATGAAATAAATGGAGAAAAATACAGAAGACCACACAAAAGGGGAATGGATAGAAAATGCACATGACTATGGCAAAGGCATGAATAAGGGAGGTTAGTCTCTAAAGAAGCTGTGGTGCTGCAAATCATGACGAAGGGTTAACGCTCGAAACGTCAGCACTCGAATCTCTTTACGGTGGCCAATTTACCTTTAGTTGTTAAGGAGGCTCGCAGCAGTTTTTCTGGACTTAAGGTGGAAGTTTTGAAATTACAATCACGCATAAAAGATAAATTTCGATCTCCTTAATACTACATCATCATCTCAACATATGATCAAAGTTGATTTTCTCATCGATTTCCAAGCAACAACTATTACCATAGCAACGGTAGCGCATAGCCTCTCATCTTAAACATTGTCCATTATCTCAAAATCTAGACATACACTTTTTGACAAAACTTTAGGGATTTAAACTACTCAATTTGGACAACTTGTAGGCGAAATCAGGAAAAAGTCGGTAATTTAAGAGCGTTTACAAGTAAATAATGAATCAATTTTTACGGGGTGATTTTGTTTATTGCCGCATTTTTCAACAATATCTCTGGCAAAATAAAACTTGACACTTTGTCTTTTCTGTTAAAAGGTCTTTCTTCATAGCAAAACCATTCAAATGTGTATTGATCTTCATGGGTGTCTCAGATTTTAAGATATTTATGCTTGAAAAAGGTAAAAAATAAAGCACAGATGAATGAAAAAGTTCCTACTTTGCATAAATCGAGACATCTTTAAAATGCCTCCACAGTTTTTTTTTTAATTTACAAGCCGATAGGGTATCAATTCTTTTCGATATTCACACAAGTTTTAGGCTCAATAACCAAAACCGGTTTTAGATAAGAAGGTTGAATCTTGGTCAACTTTCAGTCGTTGTTCGCTTTTTCCGTTGCTATGATAATAGTTGTTGCTTGGAAACCGATGAGAAAATTAACTTTGATCGTATGTTGAAATGATGATGTAGTATGAAGGAGATCGAAGTTTATCTTTTATGCGAGATTGTAATTTCAAAACTTCCAGTCATCTGTATTTTCTCCACTCGTTTCAGTTGTGTTTTCTCCACTGTCTGCGTTTACTTCACTGCAGGCGTTTCTTCCACTCTCTGTGTTTTGTCCCGTTTCTGCGCTGCTTTTTTCGCTATCCATGTGCGTTTTCTATAAATAAATGTTTGGGTTATGAACAGAGTTAAGGTATAGAAACGCAGACGGATAGCGAAAAAAGTTCAGACACCAGAGAAACACGGATCCATAGTGGAAATGCTGCGGACTGTGGAGAAAAACTGAATGGACAAAACGCCTAAAAGGTAAGTTCCCCATACGCACTTACAAACAAACACAACATGTATTCATGACCAGAGTTTTATTACTTTCCAAGCTACAAGGCTTCGTTTTTTGCTAATCTAACATTCATGCCTTTTTGCTGTTACGAATTTTCGCCTCTTTTCTTTTGTCGTCTTAGCCACGCAAGGTCTTGTAAGGACTTCCATGCTTTTTGACACAAGAATTTTTGCACCAGGACGGAGGATTTTTACTGTAATGCTTCTTTCCAAAGCATCTGACTGCCTTGTAGTAAATCTTTGCAAATTTCCGACACACCCCCCTGAAGAATCTCTTGGCCTTGCACCGTTTCTTCATGTCGCGTAGGAAAGCTCTGTCACACCGGTATCGAGACCATGAATAATTCATTCCCTACGAGGAGAGAGAAGAGTTTGATCAGTTCAAGAGTGTCTGACACGCTGTATATGATGATGATGATGATGATGATTATTATTTTTATTATTATTATTATTATTATTAGTATTATTATTATTATGATAATAGAAACACTAATTCGTGTTAAAAATTATCAACCTTTCACTTATCAAGAAGAATTACAGTATAAAGCAGGATTTAATTTAAATAAAGAAATCAACAAATGCGAAAGAAACAGTCAGACACACAGACAGCTAATCTAGGCGAAAGCAATTCAAGATAACATCTTTTCTGGTGTGTTTGTTTATTTTTTCCTTGAAATGGCATTGGACCTAGTTTTAAATTTTGCGTTTATTAAGTACCAAATTTTGAATTTATACTGATGCTTTAACTTTCAAATCGTTATTCTTTTCTGGTTGGTGCTTGTCTAAAGTCAAAACAACTCTCGTCTTTGGGTAAAACTGAGTCATTCCTAATAAATCTCACTGGGAAGGAGAACGTTTTGCAGAGTGCTGAAGGAGCTCACACCTGGACCATGACTATGAGTTACTTTCAAATGTTTCTCGTCACAAAACTGGGTAAAAATCTTACACAGGAGTAGCAGACATCATGTTTGTTGCAAGCTGGTTTAAACGTCCTCTTGTAGAAGAACGGAAGCCTCAATGGTATAGAACAACCATTGTGTTTCACTTTGCAGCGCTTGGAGGCCGCTTCCGGGATAAAAGGCAGCATCAACAGCAAGATGAACACGTGAAAGGCTATCAGTCTCATATCGAAATTCTGTGCAACGAAGAACACATTAAACATTAATAATTACCTAACAACAGTCTGCCTGTGCATCGTATTTCTTTGAACTGCATATCATTTGTTTCTGCAAAATTTACACTTTTACCTCTCCCGAATTACAGCTTATTATTTAGTTTTGCGGGATGCAACTGCTCCACAAGTTCCGAGGGATCTGACGCCAGCATCATGAACGAAACACTAGATAAGTAAAAGTCGAAAAGGCTCGGTAACGATTTGGAAGAGAGACGGGGGTCAAAGAAAAAGAAGTGTAGAAAGAGACAAACATTCATTCGCTTAAGAAAAAAAAAAAGGAAGACGCGGATAAGAGAGTCTATGAGATGAAAACAATAACAAAGGAACGCTTTAATATGGCGGAATGAACACGACCGTCACTGAATTTATTTGCGTTAGTCGACGAATGTATGTCGCGATTTTATAATTAAAAGTCGGAATAAAAACCTGTTTTGTGAATTTTCAGAATTTATTAGAAATAAGCCTAGTTGGCGCTGAGAAATTTTAGAGGTAACAGATTTATCGGTTTCTGATTTTGCACCACATGAAAGTAAATTACGATAAAATAAAAATATTCAAAGCTGCCATTACAAAGGTCAACACGCTAATTTTCGATATAATACGATAAAAGTATCTTTTAACTCACTGAAAAGATTTTTAGACCTGAATGGACAAAATCGATCAGTTTTTGAAGCATTAGTTAATGATGCCTGTGATTTTTTTTCTTATGTTACGATGTTAGAATTACTGAGTTTTAATTATAGGTAGAATGTTGTACTGATACTGACGTGGTACACAGTTCTTTGTGAATGTTAATATCATAGTCGGACTGGCTACGAGACGAAGTGAAATGTGCAGTTTTGCTTGTCAATCACTAATAATGAATTTAACCAACGAAAAAGGCGCCATATTGCCACTACTTCGGAATGTCCCTAATCGCCAAGGAACCAAAATTTAGTTTCATAACCCGCAGTTTTATATATGTTTTCTTTGTGATTGCGTTTTATGAACATTAAAATAGTAGACAATAGGTTTGGATCTAGTTTTACTCTCCCATTACCAGTATTGTAAGCAATGCCAGTGAATCATTTTAAATAGAAAGCTGAGCAGAAAAATACGGATTTTTTTTTTAACGCGTTCAGTTTTAAGGTGGACCTTTTGATAAGACTGAAAAGTTAACTTGAAGTTTTGGCGCAGAAGCTCCTGAGGTGCCGTGTTTCGATTTACAAAAGCAGTTAATTATGAAAATCGGTGGCGGTGCTTGCTCATCTGCAACATACGTATTTTTAAAACAAACTTGAGTTCGCTAGGTCGGCGTATTTAGCTATGCTCCATGGTGTTTCGATGTCTGAAGGAAAAATGTTCCTTCGAGAACAGTGCCAGGTTGGTAGCGATGAAAATCTGAATAAGACAGTTTCCGAAGTTTTTTAGTTTCGGCATTCGTAATGTTTTAGAATAGCTGATGTTTTTAGTCGTGAATTACCTTTCTTCCGATTCCCTTGGTTCTGAGAACTTACGGAGTTCAAATTTTCACTGGGTGATACCTAAAGATTGATTAGGGGTCTTCCCTCAGGCTGTAAGAAAGTTTTTCCTCGTAAAACAACGTTGCGCTATGTTTTCAAAAACACATATCTGATTTATGTAGATTTGAACACGAAAATCTCAGCACCCTAACATGTAGACATTGTTTACACTTTGAATTCCTTTGTCCCGATATCAGTTGTTAGTCGATCACATAATACTCTATGTTTGGCTGTAAACGGCTGAAAACGAGATAAACGTTTTGAGAAAATCATCAGAAAGGGTTTCTTTCGAGCAAGGCATTTCCGATCCTACTAACACACATCTCTGGTTACGAGAACCGTTCTTCCGCAAAAATAGGGGGCGATTCGGTTTGCTTCTAAAGAGTTCACTGACTGAAACGATTTAAAAGTCTCATTCAAATTTAGACTACACTTGTTTTGATTAATTGATTGGAGGAGATTGCGATCTATATTTTACAAAAGAATAATGGGACGTAAAGCTCTTTTAGTTTCATAGACTCAGACAAACATTTCGCTCCGCCATAGACAAAACCGGTATGTGCTAGGGCAGTAATAGAGAAACGAAGACGCTTGCATTTTTCGAGAAGCGTTATTATTGACATCGGTGAGCAATTATCGAAAACTACAATAAATGAAGTATTTAAAATGTCTAAAACTACCGTCTTAGGATTTATAGAAAGCCAACAATGAATTTTTAAAGTTTAAGATGTAGAAAATCGAATTTATGCGCTAACGGCGCGAAGTCTAAACACAACCGGATGACCGAAGTTCGAACCAATTTCGTGAACAGAAATAGTTCTTGCGCATCTTAGTTCTTATTTGACAGAATAATACAATTCTTTACCTTTATTTTCGGGCTACAATCAGGATTTTAGGACAATCCTAGCAAGAGATATGATTTCGCCTGCGAGATCTCATGTTGCGCGAATTACGCAACAAATCTGAATAGTGCTTCACGTCGATTCACGGGCACTCAAATTGACGACAAGAAAACGTTCTACGTAGTTTCCGGCCATAGATATTCGATTAGTGGGATAAATAAACTTTATAATGATAATTGTCTTATTTTCATATGATTACTATGTCGAGAGATATGATTTTTCGAAGGTTCGGTTACAAGTTAAGGGCACTTGCATATTTTCACAAGAACTGAACTCGTAGAAAACTCGCTTGCATTTGTCGAGGAAAACAAACGTTTCAATTTACATCGCTTAACAATTATCGAAACTTTCAATAAATAAAGTTTACAAAAAGTATAAAACTACCGTTTTAGGATTAATGGAAATCGAATTATGAATTTTCAAGTTCAAGATGTATGCAGTCAAATTATGCGCGTGACGGCAAAATATGAAAACACGACCGGATGTGCGAGTTGGAAACAATTTCGTGGATCGGAAACGTTTCTTGCGCACTGCCATTCTTAATTTCTCTGAATAGTACACGAACATTTTCTTACCTTTATTTTCGTGTAAGAATCATGATTTTTCGACAATCGTAGTCAGTGATATGATTTTTTAAAGATTCAGTTGCAATGCGTGATCTCATGAAGCGCGAATTAAGAAACAAACAAATAGTGCTTCATGCGCAACTATATGATATAGTGAGTCTTTGGCAATGGATATTCCATTAGTACTTTAAATAAGCTTTGTAAACATAGTTTTCTTATTTCAGTTATACGATTGATATCTAGAGAGAGATTCGCTTACAAGTTGACGACATTAGCATATTTTCACAAGAGCGCTAGAGGACCTCGCATCAAACTCGTTTGCCTTTTTCGAAGAAAAGAAACCGTTCAATTCAGGTAACTTAGAAATTTCTCTAAGCACTTTTGCGCAACCTATTTCCATCATCAATGTTCGGATGAAGAGTATGGTGATTCCTACTATTTATGCAGTCTTCAACACGTTCCACAAGCGGCGTCGCGTTTTCCGCTTAATTTCAATCCTCTGCACTTTAACCACCGATGCAGCTGCTCCACAGTATATTCCTGCGGTTTTTTTTTTCAAATACACAGCCAGGAAAGCCATCATCGTCGGTTGGAACCGTCAAAGATCGAAGCGAAATGACCGCTTTTCATAAAACTGCACTTGTTAGTCACACAGTTAGGACTTTGTTTGTCTGAGTTACGAAAGGGGGGGTGGGGTCTGAAATTTCATGACGTCATTAGCCCAAAAGCTGTCTGTTGCCATATCCATGGAAACACCTTCAAGTACATCAACAATGACGTTGTGTTGGATTACTTCATACCCTGGAAACTGCCTCTTGAGTTTAAAGCGAAGTGGCGGGTACTTCATGGCCCTCTCAGTTTCCTTTGCATCTCTATTTCCTCCACGGACAATTCATCTCCAGTAATAAAAAGGCTTTGTCATCTTTTTTTTAGTTATTCTGGCATCTATCCTGTTTGCTCTGACCCTAGTGTTTTCTGCATGAAATTGAACATCCGGCCTTGGTTCGCTTTGGCACGATGATTTTCGTAGACTGGTTTCGGTTGGACTGGCCAAGGCGAGGTTGCGTCTATCAGACCCAGACCTTCGAAGCAGCTAAACAAGGTCATTCAGTGCCGCATTGTGTCCTGCAAGATATTTTGTCTGAGCCAGATCTGTGCAGCCTGCAAGCACAAGTGACATGCTCTCTTTACCTTCACCGCACATTCTGCCTCTGATATCGGAAGTTGAGTTTAATTCCGTCTTTTTCTGCTGGTATACTTTTGTTGGAAGGAGTTTTGGTAAAGTTCTTTTGTTGTCGCGGTTGTACAAAACGGTGCTGATCTCCAGTTTCCTGTAGAAAGAAAGAAAGCAGTCACTTCCTAAGGCGCTATCCACACTAATGCGTTTTCAAAAGAGTCCGTTTTTGAAAGTCTCCGTTTCCATTTGCGCTTCCGGGCGTTTTTGTGTATACGATAGGCGAAAACGCATCAAAAATTAGGCGTCTTCAAACGAAAACGCATTAGTGTGGATGGGGCCTAAGTCCGTCCTCATTCCATCTCATTACCACAAGCCTCTCTTCTCATTCCTAACCCTTAATTTCCTCCATTCGCGTATTCTTCTGTGCTGACTTAGTATATCACCCAATCGTCGATCCATCCACCTCTCTGATTTCAGTCTGTTTTTCCTGCTAGGTGTAGTAGATTAATTGTAGTTTTAGGCCCACTTCCTGCGCCAGGAGCCTGCCTGCGAATATTTTTTTGGCAACTTTAGGCAATTTTCCGCCGACCGCTATCCTCAGGCTTCTGTTCATACCTTCTCACCGCCTCTATTACTGGATCTTGGTTGCCATAAAGTTTGACCACCGCCTTGACCTTGGTCAGCTTATGTTCTCCCTCCACCAACTTAAGACCTCTTCCTCCTAATTTTCTCAGTCGGGATTTATATCAACTCTGTTGATCCTAAGGGGTGCTTGCCACCGCTCTCTAAAATCTTCTTAAAGTTTTTCTGTCTAGGTGTTGGAGATCGGAAATTGGCCAAACTTGGGTCCACTTTCATGGTATGGTACAGAACGGGCGGTACGAACTGGTTACATGCAAACACTTTAAGATTTTAGTCAGACGAAGAGCTAATCCAGATAACTAAAATTCTCGGTAGAAAGACTTTTTCTACACTCTGATACACTAAGTGATCCTCCTGCTTGATATTCTACATAACTGCCAGGAATTTTGTCAAAGGATGCTGGTTTTAAGCTCTTTCTCAGCCCGGAGTCACCAATCTTCACTCCGTTTGACGTCTTTAGATAAACATCCTCTGTTAACATGAACCAATACACACTTCGTTTTATTCCACTGAAGTCCTACATACATCAAAGCATCTCTCGTAAAGTTCATGGACTTCGAAAGTTTATGTCCCTCAGTCGCTTTCAACTTCCACGGGATGGGATTGATGCTTAGCGTTTTATTACTATTTTGAAAATTTTGCTTCATTACTCTTACGATGAGTGCACCTTTTTTCCGTTGATTGCTTGTGTTATGCGCTTATATTCACGTGGTTATAATTGACGTCTGTATATCACGATCATACCTCGAGTTTCACAACCTCCCACGCAGTCGTTTTTAGGGGACTTGTATTACGTCCTCCCCACAAACGACTGCTTAACCGAGCGCCACATTCCTTCGATCCCATTGTTTCGTTCTCCAAAAGTCACAAGACTAGCGTTCCTGTATTGACTTTACAGCCCCACTACCCCCAATCTGCCATTCTGCGCGGTACTTTATCCAAATGGAAACGAAATTTGACACTTCTATACCCCTCAAACGCGGGAGAGGAAAATTGATAAGGATTTTGTTTTCGATTTTCATACCAGAACAAGAAGATTTGATCAAGCAAGTTAAAAAATTTTTGTCTTATTAATGTAGTCCGTAGTAAGTTACTGAGTATCGTACGGAAGCAACATCCAAATAATGGCTCTGGCCAATCACAACAAACACAAGCAGTGCAAAGAACCAATCAGAACATGGAGAAAATACATACAACTAGCTCCAAGCGCGGGAAAAACGGATATGAGCCAGTCACGATTGGTTTGGATTTTTGGCGCGAGTTTTGTTTCTCAATCACAAAGCGAAGTTAAAGCCAATGCAAACACGAATTACTTTCGACACTCGACTGGAAGCCGCTCTATAATGAGATGAATTGCTAACTTCTTATTTATGTTTACTTCGTCATAAAACTTCTTCACTCTTGTTTTTGCTGCACTTTTTAATATTTGGGACAAGTTTTGAAAGGATACGAGTGATTGCATCATCTGTGGCAAATAGCCTTCGAGCGTGTGATAGGCCAAACCGTTTGCCCTTGTAAAACTAAGCATTCTTTTTCTAGACATGCCGGGCCAAAATCCCTTGGAGCAAGGATAAGAACCACAAGGACGCTCAAAGGAGAAAACTTACGCAAGTACTAAAAACGCCGTTTTCTGCTTTCCCGGGTCGGTTGTAGTACAAAGGCTGTTTCAGCAAGCTAACACAGTTTGATCTGTTGGAATTTGTTAGTTGACTTATTAAATTCGCAGACAATTTTAGCACACGGAATCTTGTGCTGGCGGTTATCCAAGCTTCTCTTCACTTTGCAAAAATATTTTTCACCCCCCGAAAAGTAAAAGAATTATCGGCTTTTGAGGCGATTGAGGCCTTTCAAACAGATACGTACAGAAACGCAACTAACATAAAACACAAATGGTGGAGAAATGGCAGAGAAAGGTTAAAACGCAGAACGTAAAGAAATTGCAGATAAGAGGAAAAGGAGTGTCAGTAGATAACCCAGGCAGATAGCTGTGAAAACCTACATAGTTGAGAAGCAAGCGATAGCGAAAACAAAGATGGTGGAGATAAAGGAGATTGAGAAGGGATGGCGAGGGAAGATTGAAGCAAAACCAAGAAAGTGAAGAAAACGAAGATGGTAGGTAGCAAACTTGGATTATGGACAAAACAAGGATTGAAGAGAAACACTGATAATGGAAGAAACCCTTATACAGTGAAGTAAACGCAGATTGTGGAGAAAACGCAGAAGACCTCAGAAAACGCACATGAAACGAATGGAGAAAATGCAGATGACTATAGAGAACGCAGATGGATAGCGAAGAAAGCACAGAAACTTAACAAAACAAAGAGAGTAGAAAGTTTGTGGATTGTGGATAAAAACTGAATGGATAAGGTTACTGTAAGGTACGTTTACCATATGTTCTTGCAAGCAACTACAACATGTATTCATGAACAGCTTTTTATTATTATTCCTAGGCTACAAGGCGTTTCTCTTTTCCTAACCTTACATTTCATGCCTTTTTGCTGTTACGGTTTTTTTCGCCTCCTTTCTTTTGTCCTAACCCCTCACGGTCTTGAAAGGACTTCCATGCTTTATGACACAAGACCTTTCGCACCAGGACGGAGAATTTTTACAGTAATTCTTCTTTGCAAATTTTCTGACTAACGTGTAGTAAAGCTTTGCAAATCTCCGACACCACCTCTTGAAGAATCTCTTGGCCTTGCACAGTTTCTTCATGTCGCGTAGGAAAGCTCTGTCACACTGGTATCGAGACCATGAATAATCCATTCCCTACGAGGAGTGATCGAGAAGAAGAGTTTGATCAGCTACTGAGCTGCACCCAGCTCGACGAATAGAATCCTTAAAGAAAAATACTGATCAGTTCTGTACAAAGTTGGTTTTAACTCTCAAGACTGTGTATAAATTAAATCTGATGGTCGAAAATTAATATTTGATAATGTTCGTTTCCCCGTTTTGAAGCTCTTTGCAGTCAAACTACCAAAGGGCTATTTTCACGATGGCGTCATTACTACAACTACCAAATTCCTTCAGTTTGTTTTTTTCTCTTGCAAATTAGGAAAATTGTTTTCTAAACCTCACTGGGATTAGCAAAATTCAAATAAGAAAGGAAAAAAAAAGAGGATTCTGGTGGTTTTAGTAAAACAACGTCATCGTAAAAATTGTCTATTGATGCTCATAGTTATTAACTTGTTAGCTAATTAAGTCATAAAATACTTTTCATCGCTCCTTACGCAGAAATAACAGACATCGTGCTTTACACAAGCAGGAGTGAAGGTCTTCTTGTAAAAAAAAGGAAGGTTTCCTGGGACACTACAGCCGTTGGATTCTATGTAGCAGTTAGAATCTGACATCACTTCCGGGTCCAAGGACAACAATAGCAGGACGGCAAACACGTTGACTTCTATCTTTCTCATGGTAGTAGCCTGTTTAACAAAAAGGCAGTTACTGTTGGCTAGAGGAAATGCGTTTGTACGAATTTGGCAACATTTTTAACAGGATATTTGGTGTTAGTAGTTATGGCCCGGAAAGTCTGATATGATGTTATTCAGTCACCTTATATATATCTGATTATTACTTTCGTCAGCCAGACCCCCTTTAAACCGAGCTAAATTTTACAAATTATTGGGCTAGCACTCTTTTGCCAACAGAACTTACCTTCAAGCTTTGCTGTTCTCCTTAAAACAACTACGACCGCCGAAGAGTATGCAAAATCCGGTGTAAAAGATGCTCACTGGTACCCGTTTTCTTATACAATGATCAGAGGTAACCGAACACTCCTGTTTGTGCTACTATTGGATATATCTCGAGACAGCAATAGTTCGAAATTCGTAAATTAAAATACTGCCTTTTTGAACTTCACATGCTGAGATTTTTTATTAGCGTAGATATTACTCTGGAATTCAATTTACAAAAGAACACAGCACTTGCCAGAAGCTGTACTAACTTCAGTTTTTGCTCTTCGTCCAACGGATGAAATTAAGTAATGTTTTAAAACGAGCAGGATTGTTTTATCGGGTTTAAAACCACGAGGCCAGCCGAGTAGTTTTAGACTCTATAAAACACGTGGTGCGAGTTTTCTGAACCACTTCAAAAACATTCCTGGAAAAGCGTGTGTTAATAGAGTTCATAACAATTATGCTCTTGTGAACGTTGGAAATTAGCACACGAGACAAACACCGCATACTAACAACAGGGAGGTTTATCAATATACAGTCACTGCATGTGATGTATTATCGACCATTTGATAACATAAAACACAAATAGTGGAGGAATCGCAGAGAAAGGTTAAAACACAGAACATAAAGAAATCGCAGATAAGACGAGAAAGGTGTGGCAGAAAACGTAGGCAGATGGCTGTGAAAACCTATATAGTTGAGAGGCAAATGGTAGCGAAAACACAGATGGTGGAGATAAAGGAGATTGAGAAGGGATGGCGAGGGAACAGTGAAGCAAAACCAAGAAAGTGTAGAAAACGGAGATGGCAGGTAGCAAACTTGGATGGTGGAGAAAGCGAGGGTTGTACAGAAAATACTGATAGTGGTAGAAACGCCTGCAGTGAAGGGGGAGCAGGGATGGCACAGTGGTGAAAGCACTTGCCTCCCACCAATGTGGCCCGGGCTTGATTCCCAGACTCCACGTCATATGTGGGTTGAGTTTGTTGTTGGTTCTCGTCCTTGCTCCGGGGGTTTTTCTCCGGTTTCCCTCCCTCCACAAAAACCAACATTTCCAAATTCCAATTCGATCTGGAATCCGAGGGCCACAGGTTTGTCAGTTGTCAGACTGTAAAGTGTCACCCTCGTTTAACAAAGTTGATTTATTTTTTTATTTATTTGTTTTTAAGTAAATGCATATTCTGGAGAAAACGCACATGAAACGAATTAAGAAAATACAGTTGACCACAGAAAACGCAGATGGTTAGCGAAAAAAGCGTAGAAACTGAATAAAACAAAGACAGTGGAAAATATGCGGATTGTGGAGAAAAACTGGATAGACAAGGTTGCTGTAAGGTACGTTCATATATGATCTTGCAAACAACTACAACACTGATGTATTCATGGACAGCTTTTTGTTATTATTCCTAGGCTACAAGGGGCTTCTTTTTTCTTAACCTAACAATTCACGCCTTTTTTCTGTTACGGTTTTTTTTTTCGCCTCCTTTCTTTGTCCTAAACCCTCAAGGTCTTGTAAGGACTTCCATGCTTTATGACACAAGACTTTTCGCACCAAGACGGAGAATTTTTACTGTAATGCTTCTTTCCAAATCTTCTGACTGCCTTGTAGTAAACCTTTGCAAATCTCCGACACCACCTCTTGAAGAATCTCTTGGCCTTGCATAGTTTCTTCATGTCGCGTAGGAAAGCTCTGTCACACCGGTATCGAGACCATGAATAATCCATTCCCTACGAGGAGAGAGAAGAGTTTGATCAGTTCAAGAGTGTCTGACACGCTGTAAAAAGGACAATTTTCTAGGCTACATCTGGTCGACCACCAATCCGGTACACAAATTATCAAGCTTTCACTTATCAAAAACTGAGGATTACAGTTAAAATTTCCAGAAAAAAGCAGGAGGTTTTTCAACAAAGAAATTAACTGGGGCGAGAAATAATCATTTCTGGCAGCTATTTATTAATTATTACTTTCAAATTCGTTGGACCCTACAAGTTTTAAATTCAGTTATTATTAGTGCCGTTTATTATGTACCAAATTTTGAATTTATACTGCTGCTTCACCTCTCAATTCCTTATTCTTTTCTGGTCAGTGCTTGTCTAAATCAAAATAACTCCAGCTGTCTTTGAGACACAACTGAGTCATTCCTAAAAAATCTCACTGGGAAGGAGAACGTTTTGCAGAGTGCTAAAGGAGCTCACACCTGGACCATAACTATGAGTTACTTTCAAATGTTTCTCGTCATAAAACTGGGTGAAAATCTTACACAGTAGTAGTAGACATCATGTTTGTTGCAAGCTGGTTTAAACGTCCTCTTGTAGAAGAACGGAAGCCCCCATGGTACAGGACAACCATTGTGTTTCACTTTGCAGGCTTTGGAGGCCGCTTCCGTGATAAAAGGCAGCATCAACAGCAAGATGAACACGTGAAAGGCTATCAGTCTCATACCGAAATTCTGTGCAACGAAGAACACATTAAAAATTAATAACAATCTGACAACATTCTGCCTGTACATCCTATTTATTTGAACTGCATTTGTTTGTTCAATATTTACACTTTTAACTCTGCCGAAGGAATTACAACTTATTATTTGTTTTTACTCGGAATGCTTCTGCGCCGCAAGTTCCGAGGGATCTGACGTCAGCAACATGAACAAAACACCAGATAACTTAAAGTCGAAAAGGCTCGGCAACAATTTGGAAGAGATACAGGGGTCAACAACAACAACAAGTAGAACTTAAGAATACAGCTTCAAGTGTAGAAGGATACCAACATCATTTGCTTCAGGAAACAAAAAAGGAAGACGCGGATTAGAGGGTCTATAAGATGAAAGCAATAACGAAGCAACGCTTGTAGCGGAATGAACACGACCGTCACTGAATTTATCATCATGTCGACGAATTAAGTCGCGTATTTATTAACTTGTGGTAAAAATTTCCTGTCTTGTAAGTTTTCAGATTATTAGATATCTTAGTCTAGTCCGAGCTGAGAAATTTTAATGGTAACAGATTTATCCTCCAGATTTTACACCACATGAAAGTAAATCACGATAAACTAAAAATATTCAAAGCTTTTTATTACTGACCTTTGGTCAACACTGATGCTGGTTCGTCTTTATTCTTAATATTCGATATAATACTAGATGAAACGGAACGGGATATCTTATCTAACTGAAAAGATTTTGAGCCCTGGATCGAAAAAATCAGGTTTTGTAAGCATTGCTAAACAATACCTGATTTTTTCTCTCACGTCACGATGTTAGAATTAGTTTTAATTATAGGTAGAATGTTGTACTGACGTGGTGCATAGTTCTTTGTGAATATTATGTTGTATTATGTTGAGTTTTGCTTGCCATTTATAGGGAATTTAACCGGTGAAAAACGCGCTATATTGCTTGCCACTGTAAAACCTTGGATTTGTAACTTCGGAATGTCCCTAATCAGCCGGAGATTCTCGGTTAGGCGATTGCTCACATGTCCTCCACGATGTTTCAGTGTTTTAAGGAAACAAGCTTCAAGCTTTAAGGACCAGTGACAGGTTGGTAGGAATGAAAATATTAATACACTGAATTTCCTAATATAAGTTACATTTTCCGCATTAGTAAGTTTTTGAGACAGCTGATGTTGCCAGTCTTACCTTTCTTCCTTGGTTGTGAGAACTTCGAATTTTCACTGGAGGATCTTAGAGTTCTTCTCTCAGACTGTAAGAACGTTTTGACTCGTAAAACAACATTGCACTATGTTTTGAAAAATACGTAACTAAGTAGTGGACACGAAAATCTCAGCAGCCTAACATGTCGACATTGTTTACACTTTGAATTCCTTTTTTCCAATTTTATTAGTCTTATATCCTTTGTTTGGCTGTAAATACTGCTGTAAATGAAGTAAACGTTTTCAGAAAAACAAGAAAGGTTTCTTTCAAGGAAAGTATGTCCAATTCTGCTAACACGAAACACACAATTCTTGTTAGGAGAGCCGTACTTCCGCAAAAAGGGGGCGATTGTTTGCCCCTTAAACAATTGAACGACTCACAACCAACAATTTAAAATTCACATTAAAATTTGGACTACAGCAAGGTGGTTTTTGGATTTTGATTCGTTGATTTGGAAAGATTGCGATCTATATTTTGCAAAAATTAATGAGACAGAAAGCACTTTTAGTTTCTTATATTGATTAGATAGAAGGAGAAAAGATTTTGAATTTTTATATTTGCTGATTAAGCTTTCAGTTGAACTTTGACAAGTTTCGGTTGTCAATAAACGAACACTGCACCACCACAATCATACGTGTATTTACTGAAAACGACTTCCTTCATTAAACATACCTTCCTTAGACTTGACAGAAAAAGTTTTGAATTTTTATTTTTGCTTACTGAGCGTTGCATTGACAAGTTTCTGTCAATGAAAACGACTTCCTTCAGTAAAACACGACTTCCGGACCTGTTGCGCTTCTCAAGTTTTCGCGAAAGCAAAAGAAGTTTAAAAACCCGTTATTATTTGGCAAAGAAACGGAACGTAAAAACTGGTATAAAGGCATTTTAAAAGCCAGGTTCTGACGTAACGCGAAGAAAACAGTCCCACACCGGCAAGACATGGCTTTTCTGAAAAAAAAAAAACAAAAAAAAAACTGAAGGACCAAAAATATTTAGACGTAATGATGAAAACGCAGTTGTTGGCGTAATGACTTCTTCACTTTCTTATGTTACTCAGATGTTAAAATCAACGGTGTAGTTAGTGTTGTTTTCCCGAGAGTGTTTCCCGAGACGAAAATATTTCCTTTCACGAACGAGACCCAAGGGAAAACAAAACTATTTTCATTAGTAGTAATAATCAAACATTGGGGAGTGCGTTCAATTATCTAGATTCCAGGCTCTCTCTCTCTTTTGCCACTAGTTTGTGATGATGTCATCGCCCCTGCAAAATCTGCGGTGGATGTCAGATACACGCCCCAAGACCCATTCATTCACGGCATTCAGCGTTGTCCCATGCAATCTCGACTCGAATCTGTATTAGGAGTGCGTTCTTTCTACGTCGAACGCAATTATCATTAACTAGTATTACTTTCGGTACTTGGAGCCATGCTGATTGTGGATAGCAAAGCATGACGAAATATGTTGTCATTTCAGCTTGTGATGTTCACTCTCTTATGATAAGGAAGCGATTTCTTTTCGCTAC
>NW_028145475.1:732500-740000 GCF_977016875.1 Pavona decussata | reverse complement strand
CTAAATTGTTAGAATAATTGTAAATTTTAGATTACTGGAAACATATTCGCAGTTTCCTTGATATGAATTAAACGAAAATTCACTCACCGATTGCAACCGACGTGTGTTTAACCGTTGTACTGCGTTCGCCGTTTCCTTGGCGTGATGCTCCTGAAAAATGGCCTTACATTTTGCCACGTCAACATCGCAGTTGCGATGCATCGTGCGGAAATGCTGGCTTAAGCCCCCTCCCTCGACGAAAAAATTTGCCAAATGTTGATCTTCAAAGCATTTAAAACATACTATTTTACTGTTTTGTTTCGCCATCTGAAACGGGCGCTCAGAAAGAGAGAAAATTTCCTGTTCTTGTGGTACTGCATGTTCCGCCATTTTGTGAATATTCATGAAGAAGTAGAGTTAGGTCCAGTCTCCCTCGGAAATCGGGCGCCATTTTGAAAACATTATCCCGCTTTTCCCCCCTTCCCATCGTCCCCCGCGCGCCCCGATTTTTTATTTCCCCCGTTTTCCTTCCTTTCCCCTCCTTTTTTCTACGTTTCTCCACTGATGGAGCCTCTGTGGAGGAGAGAGCCCTCGGTAAAGGATCAATCTTTGTCATGAGAAGACTTCACTCTGCCACGTTATTTTTGTCAACCGAAGTCGCATGGAGTAAAGTGAACATGAAATTTCATTTACTACGGATTTACTCATAGTTCCTTAAATGCGAAAACTATAAACAGTTTTCATCGCTTTATTTACCCTCACTTCTTCCAAATCAACAATCAGACGATCAAATCCTCGAATTGTTGTTAATATTTAGCAAGAGTCCGCAGCATCAAAAAAGCTGCTGCTCTTATAAAATTGGCGCGAAAACATGACGCGCTCTTCAGTTAATTTATTTCCCATGTAAATCGTATTTCGCATAATTATGCCATTCCGCACGCCATTCCATATACCATTCCGCAAACTCATTCGGCCTTTTACCCTCACCGTAGTGGAATCTGATTTATGCACGTTTTGTAATTTAACTAAGGAAGATATTGAGCACCTATTTTTTAGTTGTTCATTCTCTCTTATATTTTGGAAAGACTTTGAGTTTTGTTGGAAGAAATGTACGAATTCTAATATTAATTTAACTTCGCAAGATGTAATTTTAGGCATCAGTGGCAATAATAATGGCTTCTTGAATTACTGTATTATACTAGGGAAATCTATTATTTATTACTGTAGAAGAAATAATGTAAAACCAAATATACAATTATTTAAGGTGAAGTTAAAGCAAAAATATCAAACTGAATTGTATTTAGCTCGGAAGAATGCTACTCTAGATAATTTTAATCGAAAAGTGGCTATTTAACCCTCTGGCGCTTAAATTTTGAAGGAGTATTCGTTGCAAAGTATCCGTAGCGTAATGTTATGTACAGTGTCTTTAGAATTTTAGCGTTATCAATTGTGCTTAGCCTTTTAATTTGTTTTGTGTTTGTGTGTGTATGTGTGTTGTATGTGTCTAGCAATGCCTGTAATTAATCTTTTTTTTCAAAATGCTATGTAACGGTGTAAATAAATAAATAAACAGGAAAAAAAAAACAAAAACAAAAAAAACAAAAGAAATTCATTACCACTAGAGTTACCCTTCCCTACTTCGTGTCTTGGACTAGGGCAATGACTGTCTAATATGGACATTTGATTGATATAATACTTGTCGTACAAGTTATTTGCAACATTTTTTTTTTCATTTTTGAGAACCTTGAACTTTATGAAGTACAAAAATTGTAAATGGTAAAATGATAACCTAAACAAAACGGTAAGCTAAATCGAAATGTTAAAAACTGAATACCGTACATGTACTGCATGTAATTTGGTTAAGGGTTGTGAGAATAAGGGGGAGGGGGGGGGAGGCCTTAAAAAATTTCTTTCTCTGAAAAGGGTGGGAGGGGTTATTATAGAGAGGGGGGATTAATAGAGGATTTGCGGTTTTTAAAACTGATGAGACCGATCAGCAAATCATCGATTTGCTGGTGTAAACTGGTGATCAGTGACAATTATGTATGCATATTTACAAGCCTACAAGAAAACAACGTAAATGAGAAAAGTTTAAAATTGTGTGTATACAAATTGAAAAAACATGATCACAAAATCAAATTTAACTAACATATTAATTTTAAAAAGTAGAAGCCACGTAGCCAGAAACTGTCGGGGTTTAATTTGCGGAAGATATCTTTGTTTCCTTTTGCCGGCTCAAAATAATTTATTCAGCGAAAATCCTTACTTACAATATTCACAGTGTTTTCCAACGAAATGACGCGTGCAAGAACAGTTGTATTTGTTTGTCTTGTAACGCGGTTTGCAGGTTCCACCATTCTGGCAAGGGAAACTTTCACAAGGACTCTGGAATTAAATAGTCAATCTTTGTCACTCATTAATACAACACTTACTAAAAGGGAGATGGGCAATTTTCGGTAGATTGACGAAGATTTTGTTAAGTTATAAAAATCCGTGAAATCAATAATTTCGATTTCAATTTATTTAACAGGAAATTTCGAGAATTGATCTTACGTAACCATTTTTCTTCCGAGTCCTGCTATCTCCTAGTTAGCTAAAACCCCCGGGCTAAAACATTCTGGCAAAGGAGACGCTGGCGGCTCCAAAACACTTCCCGTAAAGGAACGGAGTTCTGCGGGCTATTCTGATCAAACAACGAAACCACAATGTTGTCTATCAAGTCTATCAAAGCTTTAGAAAACAAAATAGGCCCAAAAAAGAACACGAATACCAGTCAAAAGAGATGAATACACCGAACTGGCGGCTGATTTGGATAACAAAAGGTCCAACTAGCTAGCTACTACTCACCACAATGCTGTAATGATGGAAGGAATGATTTGCTTGGAACTTTTCAGGTGCACTGTACTTGTCTGTAGGGAGCAGCTCGCACGTTACATTTCCATCTGCTCGAGAAAACGCACCAACGTTTGTGGAAAAACATCGATCGTTCTTCAAACATTCCAGTAAACAGTGTTTTCCAGTTTGGACCGAGGTGCCTTTGAGTTTTGGAACAAGAAGAGCGTGGAATAAATGATCTTTGAAGAGGGCAGACTTTAACTTGTTGTACGGTTTGCGATTAAGACTGGCAGTTCCGTAACAAAAGCCTTGATCCAAAATATGAAACGTAAAGTAAAGGAAACTACTGGCTGATAAAATCACGAAACATTTCATTTTTTGACAAGTTTTAACATCTCACGGTAAAAAAGCCTTGCTGGTAAAGTTTTGGCAAATACACGTTAACCTTATGAGGCACTTTGGATTGGACCTCAGCATAAATTTTTAATAGGATTCTCTCTGAAATTTCGACTGATAGACTACGTCTCAGGGTAACTGTTTTATTAATTAAAATATGTTTGAAATTTCAATGTTTACACAATTATGATCCCGTCAAAGATCATAGTTGTTTTGTTTGTGCGTGGAATAAATGATCTTTGAAGAAGGCAAACTTTAACTTGTTATTTGGTGGCGATCAAGACTGGCAGCTTCGTCACAAAAGCCTTGATCCAAAATATGAAACGTAAAGTAAAGGAAACTACTGGCTGATAAAATCACGAAATATTTCATTTTTTGACAAGGTGTAATACGTACATGTTAACCTTATGAGACACTTTGAATTCGACCTCAACATAAATATTTAATAGGATTCTCTCTGAAATTTCCGCTGATGACCGCTGATAGACTACGTCTCAGGATAAGGTTAAGGATGTTTTAATTAAAATATGTTTGAAATTTCAATGTT
Source organism: Pavona decussata (assembly GCF_977016875.1). Lineage (NCBI taxonomy): Eukaryota > Metazoa > Cnidaria > Anthozoa > Scleractinia > Agariciidae > Pavona > Pavona decussata. The sequence goes on along the minus strand of NW_028145475.1, from coordinate 736,243 downwards.
TACACAATTATAATCCAGCCAGGGATCATAGTTCTCTTGTCTGCGCGTGGAATAAATGATCTTTGAAGAGGGCAGACTATAAATTGTTGTTTGGTTGGCGATTAAGACTGGCAGCTCCGTCACAAAAGCCTTGATCGAAAATAATAAACGTAAAAGTAAAGGAAACTACTGGCTGATAAAATCACGAGACAATTCACGTTCACAAGATTCAGTGTTGCCAGCGTGACCTTAACATTTATAGTCAGACCAACTTCCTAGCACAAATATTTAATAGCTTCTAGCACAATGTTGGTCGCTTTTGAGAGAAAACTGATTGATTCAAGGGAGGCCCTTCAAAAAAGTAATTAAAAACGACAAAAAAATCAGGTAAAGAAAAGAGAGATATGTTAAATAGAAGCCGCATGTAAACCACCTCCATCGCAATAAGGGTCACGAGGTATGTTGGCAAGTGCACCATTTTGGACTGAGGTTACTTGCTGCAGTCCCTTTGAGTAAAGTTTTAGTAGGCTTAGTGTAAAATTATCACAACTTCTCTTGAATATTTTTTTTTTTGAAAACAATGCATTACACTTTACTCCGACAGTTAAACTTCCTATAAGTAATTTTTATAAGTTAAAATTGTCCAATCTTGTTTTGAAATTGCTTCCTAAACAAGTTCATCTTCGCATAGCAAGCGGTATGCTAGATTTGAATTTTCTGTAACAAGCTGATAAAACATTGATTCGACAGCTGCTAGCAATAGAAAAACAAACTTTTAACAAAAAACGACATTTCTGTGTAACAAAGCTTTACATATTATTCCAAGAGTGGAACTCTCTGTAAAGAAGTTTTATAGGTTTCTTTACAAACATTTCAGTCAAGACTTGAACTTTTTGTTTGGTTGGCGATACTGAAGACTGCGAACTGCGTCACAAAAGCCTTGATACAAAAATGAAAAAATATACCAGTGTAAATTTCCTAGCATTAATTTTTGATAGACTTGTGTGCAAGATCGTTGAGACAGTTTAAAGTTTTGATCCTTTGTCCGTAAGATGACAAAGGAAACGCCACTAAGGTTTACGTAAAAAAGAGGATTAACATAACACATCTCTTTAGGACACCACTACAAATATGGTTACCCAGTGAGATTATTGTCTAAAACCTTATTTTAATCCAGTTATAATTAAAAAAAAATTTTGACTTACATCTTTGCCGAAATAGTTTTACAAAATATGGAAAAACAAACACAACCATCTAACGATAATACTATGTACCTTTAATTTAAAGAGAAATAGCCGTTGAATACTGTGCTTTCTTATTTCTCTTTCCTTGTTGTTTCTTCGAGATTTAAAGCTTTCAAATAGGTCTGTAGGTTTGTCACGTAAGGTTTTATAAATCTTTTGGATTTGTTTTCAAAGAAGAAGGAGAGGAAGAAGAAGAATAAAGAGAAAAAGCAGAAGGTGGGCAAGGAGAAAGAGAAGACGAAGACGATGGTGGGGGTGGTTGGCGTGAATTTTCAGGCAGTTCCATTGGTCGAATTGCATTGCGCATCCTTGCCACTTCTTGCGCGCAGATGACAGCTTGTACCGTGTTTTCAAAACAAAGTGGATTTTCTAGAAACTCGAATTTGCCAACTGTAGCACCTGACGAGGATATACAGCTGTTTCGACAAAGGTTGTCCAAAAAAAAAAAAAAATAAAAGCGTAAAAGCGTACTCGATAATCCGAAAGGTAGTCTGGGAAATACCCAATAAATTTCAATAAATTAGTGCAAGTTTGAAAAGAATTGCATGCCAGCTATTACTTCGAGCGAATCACCGCCTTTAAAGATTCTCTTTCAAACATCAAAAAAGGACGCTATACTTGGAATTTACCACAAACTTTGGCTTTTTCATACTCGCGGATCCGATACGGTAAAACTTACATAGAAAAAAACGCAGATGGGTGTAAAAACGAAGACGGCGGAAAAACGCAGACGGTGTAAAAAACGCAGGTGGTGGAGAAAACGCAGACGGTGTAAAAACGCAGGTGGTGGACAAAACGCAGACGGCGACAACATCTAGGGATTGAAGAAACCGCGCACAAGAAGAAGGTGCGGAAAGTGAAGAAATCGCAAACAAGTTGAGAAAACTGGGAAGGCGGAAAAAACTTACACGTAAGAAAATGCATATGGTGGAGAAAACTGGACTTGGGTTGATCATTTCTCGAGCTCCTTCGTGAGGATCGATATACATAGTAAGCGATTCCAGGGACTTATTGCTCATTTCTTGGTACATACCTCATGTGAGAATGCCATATGTGCATCCGACCATAGTAGTATACACTCGATTGCAAAAACGTTGACACCTAAAAAGCATAAACCGTGAACGACGAGACCCAACAGATTTGTGGGTAGTGTTTAAACAATAACAAATAAAACATACGATGCTGACTTCATTCTTCCGAATAATTTTCTACGAAATATTGCTTAAGTTCACTGCCTGTTTTGAACTTAGGCAAATCGCGAATTGTACATCACTCAAATTGGCCCTTGTTGGCCAGCTTGGACATTTTAAGGAAAGCTTGGACAGATTCCATCATTCACCACGTGCAACTGATTTTGGTCATCAACCGTCGCACGAGAATAGAATATTATACAAATAAATTTAGTACACTTATACCCAAAAATCCTTTGGGTCTCATCGTTCACGGTTGATGCTTTTAAGGTGTCAACGTTTTAGCAATCGAGTGTATAGTACCCATTTCTAAATGGTAAACAGCGGTTAAAAATCCGTGAAAGTTTGCATGTAGGTGAAATCTTATGCCAAATTTTCAGTATCAACACGAAATTTGTGCTCATGTTGTCAAGCCACAAGAATAAAAGAATTGATCAACAAAGATGAAATGCTTTCATTTCATGTCTAAAAAGTTCTCCTCATAAGTACCATGAGAAAAAGATGGCGAACAGTAAGGAGACCCTGCAAGTTGATCAGTCGGCGGCGGGACGGCGGGTGATCATTGCGAGCCTAAAGGGTTACGGGTGACGCACAAACCTGTGGTTTGGATTGATTGAAATTTGGGAATGTTATTGTAACGAAGCCTAAAAAACTCAAACTGGACAGAATATCTTGGAGCAAGGACGAGAACCACAGGGAAGCCCAAGGGATAAAATTTCAGCGAATACTTAAAACGCGGTTTTCTGGTTTCCCAGGCCGATTTTATGTCTTTACAAGGGCAAGTGAGTATGAAGGTCTCTTGACAAACGCTATTTCGGCAAGCTAAAACAGTTTGATCTGTTCGAGTTTGTTAGTTAAATGATTAAATTCGCAGACAATTTTAGCACACGGAATCTTGCCGACGGTTATCCGAGCTTCTTTTCACTTTCCGAACTCCACTGAACTAAGTTATTTTGCACTTGAAATGCCACTTTTGTTCCTTCGAAAACTAAAGGAAACATAATTTCCCTAATTGCAGCAAAACGTTGAGGCGATTTAGGTCATTTAGGCCTTTCAAACGGATTCGTACCAAAAGGTAACATAGAATGCTCCTAACAACACAAACGCAACTAACATAAAACACAAATAGTGGAGAAATCGCAGAGAAAGGTTAAAACGCAGAACGTAAAGAAATCGTAAAGGCGTGTCAGCAGAAAACCCAGGCAGATGGCTTTGACAACCTATATAGTTGAAAAGCAAATGATAGCAAAAACACAGACGGTGGAAATAAAGGAGAATGATTGAGAGAGGGATGGCGAGGGAACAGTGAAGCAAAACCAAGAAAGTAAAG